>NC_053431.1:77455067-77755067 GCF_007990345.1 Gossypium hirsutum | reverse complement strand
ATCACACCCTTCTACACGACTGCCCGAAGGTTGTCTAGTGTTGCCGCCATCCATTGCCACCATGAACTGTCGCCGTTATCAACAGTAAACAAACATTGTTTGTTCTTCAAGCCCATTCATAAACCATGGTTCAAATTAGGAACAAAGCAGTCGACAAGTTTCTGACTTAGCTCAATCGCAGACGATGACGACTTGGAAATGTCTCCACCCCTTATAAGATGAATGGTCGTACCTACTAGAAATCTTCACCGATGAAGCCCAACTTCAATTAAGACAAAACATTCACACAATAGTCCCACTACTTCCGAAAGGTTGATTCCTAACTTACAACTTGTTTTACCTTTACTAACATACGATGCAAGTTGTTCAGATGAGGCCGGGACTTCTAACGACTAAGGTGAAGGTCTTTCGACCAGAAATGAGCATGTTTCTCAGCGTCGAACACGGTTGTCCACCAATTAATGTGCTAGTGATGCCTCCACATAGCAATACTGACGCTCCTAGAAATTCAAGCCTACCACCTGGCTCGCCTAACAAAAATGTTCAACCATTTCGAAACGGTCAACGTAATAGGCGAGGTTGTACCTACACTACTCCCACTGAAGGACAATTATGAGGGTCTCTGAACTTTACAACCCTGAAGCATTACACAAAATAGAACAACATTCGACGATGCCCACTCCCAGTCTGTAAGCAAATTGATCTTTACACTCTAGACATGTTAAATATACGTGATGATGTGTTTAACTATTTTGATGCTATTCGTTGGAATTCATTTATAAACATTTTGTGTACCACATATTATGAACTAGTTTATGAATTCAACACAACATTATCTTCAATATTAATGCATTCCAAACTATTGAACTCAAGAAGTTGTATGTTTTTGGTTACTTGGTAAAAACTTTAGAATTTTGATTTCAGATTTTAACATCGCCCTAGGTTTCGTTGATGCTGACGATGTTCAAGCGATTCTTATCATACTGTTTTATTGGATATACCAAGTGATTTTGATGCAAATGATGTTTATTCTACTTTAACTCATTCTGGGAATCAACTTTATAATCCCAAGACCTCT
Organism: Gossypium hirsutum; assembly: GCF_007990345.1. Taxonomy (NCBI): domain Eukaryota; kingdom Viridiplantae; phylum Streptophyta; class Magnoliopsida; order Malvales; family Malvaceae; genus Gossypium; species Gossypium hirsutum. The sequence continues at coordinate 77,753,989 of NC_053431.1, read as the reverse complement.
AAAGACTTGTTGGTGCATGAACCCGCTTTAAGATACATTCACCGGTTTAACTTTTAACTATTCGGGTCGAAATGATACGTCATCTATTTTAACTAAAACAAATTGTTCTTTTTATGGTGTATGCATTCTGGACGCAAAATTCTTATGTTGTTTTATGCTCTAATCGACCACTAATACTTGGCCCATATATTACAAATTTAACCTCTCAACTTTTTGTCAATGTATCGTCCTTAACATGTGCATATACTATAGATAATTTATATGAGTATTGTTTGGATTCTATGAGTTTGCTTGTCGGCACCCCTACTACGTATTATTTTATTCCTCTAGGTACACGAACTACTCACAGTAATAGGGTCTTTCGCCAACGTCCAAATTTCACTACTAGGGAGCAAAAAGAGTAGCCTCCTTCATCTGTAGAGGCACATTTAAGCTAGATCAAAGCTCGAGTCGAAACAATGGAAACCCAAGTCTCCATGATCCTTAACATCTTGCGAAGTCATTACTCCCAACGCTGACAATTTAGAAACACATGGGGAGTATACTTAACCTTTATTTATGATTTCTGTTTGAGTTACTATACTTTAATTCATATAAAATGTGCTTGAGGACAAGCATCGGTTAAGTAGGGGGTTTGAACTAGTCAATGTGCATGGTTGACTTTCTTTTGTTTTATGTTTTTCTCTCACATCTGTTAACTCTTATGTTGGATTATTCATTAATTTGTTTGACATTGAGCCTCTAATTTCATTGCTTAGTCAATTTAGATAGTTGGTGATTCTTAAATTAAAGTGTTCAAATATCTAATTTAATCAAAATTTATATTTTAAAGTTGATATATGTAATTAGATTGTTTCATGAAAATTGACTACTTATAATTTCTTGGTATGAATATTGTATTTTCTTGTAAATAAATAAATGTAAAAAAAAGCAAAAAAAAGGGGGGGCTTAAGTTATGAGTGAAGATTTTAGAAAAGTGAATGAATTTAGTAACTAAGATAAGCTGTTTAGGTTATCATTTCATCTAGCGTAAAAAGGTTCGAGTGATGAACTGAAAACTTGCAAACATTTCTCTAACCGAGTTGCCATAAGTAGGGTAAAATAGACCAATTGGAGACATGTCAAATTGAGTAAATGGGGTAGGGTGCTTGGGTTGTCATCTTACTTTGTGTAAAAAGGTTTGACTACATCCTAAATTTACTGCATAATTAAATAAGATTAATACTTTACAAACTTTGGTTCAATCTTAATTTAGTGAAATGATTTAATTTACATATTTGAATTTTATGGATACCTATTAATGAAACTAAGTATTTGAGCACTTATTCATTTTTCGCCTAATTGTTTGCATTAATCATGGCTGTAGAAAAGAGACTTCATTTCTGATAAGTTACTAAATAATTTCTAATGTAGGAACATACAGTATGCTTGAGGACAAGCATAAGCTAAGTAGGGGGATTTGATAACTTGTTTATTTTGCATATTTTATGTGCTCAACTCAACTTGTTCTGGAATTAATTCTTGTTAAGGTGAATTTTATGTTTAAATATTGTCAGGAACGAAATTCGGATGTTGTAAATCAAAGACAAGCAAAAAGGGGATTAAATTGAAACATGAGAAATAGAAAAGGGACCAAATCGTAATTTTGGGACATTTGAGGGGCTAGCCAGATTTTTGACCTTGTAAAGGCCAAACTTAGAGAAGCCGAATCATAAATGTGGAACTAGCCTACTTTTAATATATGATTTATGTATAAATAGGTGGTATAGTACACTTGAAAAATCACACCTGAATTAGCTGGAATTGAATTGAAATTGTTTTTTATTCTTTCCATTTCTTGCGTCAGTAGGCATACTGCCACTTTCATTTCATTTCCTTTTTCTTAGAAATTTTTTTTAATTATTTTCTAAGTCCCTTCCCCTTTTCACATTTCTCCATTACCATTAAATCCACTTCTGTAACCAACAAAGCATGATAAATTTCATGCTTCACTAAATTCCAATTAGCTTTAGGCCGGTATTTTTTTCGTTCAAGAATCATGAGAAATTGTACATGCACTAAAAATCATTCAAATTGATATTCATCATCTCTCTGGAATATAGGGATTGACAAATTCATCCCTTAAATTTAACAAGATTTCAATTCAAAAAGCACGTTGGGTTGGAGTCATTTTGACTTACAGTTAAGAAGACAAGTCGGTCGTGCTGTATTTGGATTTTCGCGAATAAGTTAAGGGATATTATGATCGGATTTAAATGTCCCGCACGGTAGAGGCGATTAATCCAAGTTGGGTTCTTCAGAACACAAGGCTACTAAGGTATTGAATTGCGAACGCGTGTGTCACGATTAAACAATCAATAAGGGTTGGTTTGCAGGGCGTACTAGGATCAGTTATGAGAGGAAGAATTTACAGTTAGGACATTCTTAGCCGCTATAACCGGCTTATTGTTTATTTCTTCTTGATGGTCGCTAAACTAACTAAAAATTCGACTAAGGCAAACGCACCTATCGAACAGTAGTATAGTTGAGGTGAGACCGGAAATATCATATCCACGAGGACTAAAAGTACCAATAATTACTATCTTTTTATTATCTAGCCTAAGAATTGAAGGGATGTTTTCTAAACTAAACTTAATTATCTAACTAACTAAGAACGCGATAGAGATAAAAGTTGGAAAATATTCTTTGGAAAACCGATGGAGAAGACAATACCCAAGGAAGAATCCACCTAGACTTCACTTATCACTTCTGAATTAGACGATTTATCCATTTGACTTAATCCTTAGAAATCCCTGATTTATGTTAATATCTCTCTCGAAACTAAGAACAACTGACTCTAAGTTGATTAGTCGAAATCTCTTTCTAATTAAAACCCCTATTGTCGCATTAACTCGATCTATGGATTCCCTTATTAGATTAGACTCTAATCCAGCATATTTATGTCATCCTATCTCTAGGATTGCATGCAACTCCGCTTAATTATGAATGATCTACTCTTAAACAGGGACTTTTGCTCCACTGAATAAGCACATCAAAAGCCTGAATTAATATCCTAGAATATTAAAGCAAGGGTTAAAACTCACAATTAAGAATAAGAACAAGTATTTATCATATAATTCAAATAGTAATAAGATTCGTCTTAGGTTTCATCTCCCTTAGGTATTTAGGGAGTTTAGTTCATAATAATGGAAAACATCTCAAAATTGGGAAAACAACAAAACATAAAGAAACCCAAAGAACTTTTAAAGAAATTGAGTGGAGATCTTCAATCTTGAAGTAGATCCTACTTCCGAGCTGATTCTGATGGCTGTCCTTGAGTATTTTCTGCCTTCTATTCTGTGTGTATCTTTAATCCTCTTCTAGAGTGTTTATATAGACTTTGGAATGCTTCCAAAACCCTCAAAATTAGCCTTTTTCGAGTAGAATTAGTCTTGGGCTCGACAGGGACACCGTCGTGTGCCACGCCCGTGTGAAGGTGCTCAGGCCGTGTGTAATTCTAAGTTGGTTTAATGTCGACACGGCCATGACACACGGGCATGTGGTTTACCCGTGTGGAAGTGCTTAGGCCGTGTTAAACACTGATCAGGCCCATTTTGTCCGTTTTTGGCCTGTTTCTTGCTCTTTTTGCCTTCCTATGCTCACCTAAGTATAAAACATGAATTTAAAGGATTAGGTGGATCATATTCACTAAAGCTTGTGATAAATCATCCAAAAATATGCCAAGCATGGGGTAAAAATATGTATATATTATGGTTTATCACTTCTATTTCATTTATATAATTTCTAGTCATTTCGAAACTCTCTTAATTTATTTATTTGTTAGCGGTTCATTTGGAATCGTGGGCACGTCTATTGCCACGATTATCAGCACGACAAAAATTCTATTCATGAGAAAAATAGAAAGTTGATCATAATCACCAGTCCCTATGGAATCGGCCTACTATTTTTTACTATTATTTAGAGTTATTTTATTGTAGGAATTATTTTTATTTGGTGGTTATGATGCCAATTAAATTTTTGCTTATTTATGTTATTTTACTTTATTATTATAAAAAAATCTTAAAAACTCATTTCATTTTATTTTCATACTATAACTGAATTAAATTACTAACTAGATCTTTCAGTGTTCAGGTTAAATTTGATCTAGCACTAGCCTCGCTTGGGTACGATCCTTGGAGTACTTGCCTACCCTGTTGTAACTATATTACAGCTAGACCTGTATAGTTGTGGATACCACCTCATTGATATAATTCTATTGCAGTATTCACATTCTGGACGTTAGTATGTCCGGAAGCGGTCACATGACTATTTATATCCATGCTGACAGCTTCTCTCTGATTAGCTAAAATTCTTTTTTACTATAATAAAAAATCACAATTTTTTAATACTAAATATCAGGCTTAGCATCTCTAAGCATGACAGGGGTACATTTGGCCTTTGATTTTTTTGAGAATCGACTAAACCTTGGCTCTAATACCAAAAATCATTTGACGCCCCAGCCCCAGCTCTCGAAATGGGACCCAAGGTGGCACGTCACACGGGTTTTAAGCCCTCAATCTAACTAAAAAAATTCTTTCTTTTCTACCATTTAAACTTAATTATTTAATGGGAAAGCAATATGGAAGAAGCATCCCATCCTTCTACGATTATAAAATAAAGTTCTTTCAAATCTCAAACAAAACAATTATGAAATAAACGTTCAAACTTAGATACACTTTACACACTCAAGTTTAATAAGCAAAACTAGTAATAGAGAAATATTGGTTACAATAAAAAGTGGCATCAAATCATTGTTTTCCCCCTCTAATTATCATGCTTAATACCAAACATATAAAGGCCTCACAACAAAATGTTTCTCTAGGGAAGTCTTGCACAAGTCCTATTCCTCGAGGGTCCTAAAAAGGGAAAATAATTGGGGTAAGTTCATAGAACTTAGTGAGTTCCCAGAATGGACAACAACAATTTGGAAGGTGAATACAACTTGTAAAATTGATTGAACACATAGTTTGCCACATGACAGACTCGAACAACAACAATTCGGAAAGTAAATACAACTTGTAAGACTAATTGGAACATATAGTTCGCCACAATGGCGAACTCGGACTACTCATCAAACTCAACGTCGCACTTTTACCAATGCATCATGTACTTAAATCTTATTCATGTTAGCCAACCTTATCCATTATAGAAAGTCTCTTTTTCCAAACATTTGTTATGCTCCGCCTTCCTGATTTGCAAGGTCAATTGTACTATTAATGGCTGCACAACCGTACTTCATACAACGTGATCTTCTAATTCAATGGTAACCCTAGTTGAAGGCATCACCTAGGAATCAACATTCCTACTCATTTACGACCATATGGTTCCTTTCTGAAGTAAGAAAGGCGTTGGCTAAACATGCAACATATTTCATATACTCTCGTACAGACATTCTAGAACAGATTTTTACCCTTGTCACAGAACTTATACTTACCTCATACAGACATTCGTAAGGAGATACTCAAGAGGTAAAAAGGAACTCACTAGGAAATCCAGAAATAAACAACAAAACTCTTGCCCTTATCCCAGGAACTTTCAAGATTCTCTTGAGCTATAATGACAAAGTCATTCTATCAGATCATCTTACCATATTCAAATATTAGTAACAAGTTTAACAGCAGAAAACTTAAGGATCTAAAAGTTTTTTTCTTTCTTTATCCACCAAGTTCTAAGGTGATAAACTCCTAAATTCTTAAGGAAACATATCCTTGTTGCACAGCTTGGGTTCATAGACACTTACTAGAAGCACAATAGTTAATGGAGTTTGCTAGTAGCAGTAAATTCAACCCTTAGTTCTAAAGTTTCTCAAAAAAGTGCATAAAATATCTTGAGAAGTGGGAGGCTAAATCCTATAGAAAACTCAAAGATTAACCAAAAAGTCTTATCCCTCTATATCAGCACTCAGGGGGGAAACTTAGTGGGAAAGTTTGGTTTTCCTACTACCCTTCCCTTGGTATATGTGACTAATGACTTTCTCTCTCTTCTTTAATGCACATCTTATCAATTTCAAACGTTTTGTTCTATCCTAACAAAATTCTTGTAACTAGCAGGCAATTTTATCCGGTTAGTGTAATAGTAAGCTAACAATCCTCCTAGATAAAAAACTTAAGAAAAAAAGAAGAGAAACAAAAGATCAATATAGCTAGCAATTTAATCCGGTTAGTGTAATAGTAAGCTAACAAAATTCCTGTAATAGCTCCCTTATACAGATGATATGTGTTTTCAGGTACTAAGCTATGCGGGATGTTAAATGTATACTATACGCTAGCTCAACCCAACTCAGACAAAACCATTCTCATGCCAGCCACATACCCAGTATCTAGAATCAAAAGCATATCATTTAGTCTTTTTCACATACATTCTCTCCCTTAACTCCTCATATCATTTTCATTTAGAACAACATGTTTTATCTTGAATTGCCAATCTAGTTTCCAATATAGCTGTCTTACTAGAGGCTACACAAACATATCTCTTCATCTCTATCACCTCATATCAGTTTATATCATATCATATCATATCATACATATCAGAAGCAAATGGTAGTGGCTTATGTATGAAGAATAACGCTTACTTTATATCATAGACAGACTGCACTTAGAATAAAGATTTTGGATAACCATTATCCACACAACATCTTTCATCCATTACAAAGGAGGATTACTTACCTTACGCGAATTATAAAATAAAGAAAATTACAACACATGGAAGTAAGAAGGAACTCACTAGAAACTCTAACACAAGTTTATAAAGGAGGTCATTTGTCTTTATCACTTGGACCTTTGTTAACTTCTTGAGCGAAAATAAAGATAATTAAACATATCACATCATCAATTGATCAAATCTGATGACGTATGCAAGAATCAACAACACTTAATCTAGAACTAAGAAGTTTCCTTCCTCACACACTATTCTAACATATATGCATGCAGATGAGAAACACGTAAATGACTTAGAGGGTAACCTAGGGTTCATCAGTAATTACTAGTGAGTTGGTACTAACGTAGAAGTTAGTTGAATACTGCAAACCTTACTTCGATGAGGGTTTTTTTTCTTTTTAGAACTTAGCTTTTTAAAGAGTTTTCAAAGGAAATCAAGGAAGAAGAAAAAAAACATAAAAGTGTTCAAAAAGACCACTACTATCCTTATACACTTAAGCTCGGAGACAAGGACTAGTGAAAAAATCAGATAATTCCACTAACTCTCTTGATTCTCGTGATTAAGTGCACTTAACATAATTTAAGTCTTATCATCTACAGTAGTCTAGTTTCGTTCTAACTAAATCTCAATTTAACTAACCAAATTACCATACTTAAATAATAAATGAATCTAAACAGTTGCGACCTTAAATAGTTCGCCTAAAGCATTTAGGTTCGATAGATATTTAACAGAAGAGTCCGCCAAGCCACAAACTCGCCAAAACTAAGAGTTTGCCAAATGGGGAAATATACATAATTCTATACTTAGCCAAGACAAAAGTTTTACTTACTCATATCTATCCTTATTTTACCAACTATATGCCAAATCATAACTAGATACAAAGACTTTGTCGGGTAGGCTTATAAATGGTGTCACAAGTCAACTAAATACCAATTCAATTGAGAAATGACTAAAAAATTATTATTACAAAATTTTATTATTGTGAAGGCTTTTTTGTCTTTTTAAATATTTTTATATAAAATAAAATAAAATCCCAGACATTGTGATTTTTGAACCTAAGGCACTCTGATTTTACCATTTTAACTAAAATTTTATTTATTTTTATATAAAATTTTAATAAATCTATGTACTTTTTTTTCACCCATCTTTTGAAATTTGTGAAATGATTAACAATAATTTTTAGGATATTTTATTTCATACATTGCTTGCAGAATTTTTTAAACTCCACAAGAGAATTGAGGGCGTGACAAGTGCCACATATATATATATATACTACACCCTACAAAATGATTATCACACCCAATATAAATTTTTTTATAAAACAAGTACAACAAATTTGTTAATTTTGTAAAGACTATTAAGAGATTTGGATTCAAAGTTGAGAAAGCAATTAGGTGGATGAAGACAGTAAACTCAAAAAATCTTCTACCCATGGGCAGAACAAAAGAAATGGAATTGTAACTTGGAGGACACTATCATGAAAAGGAAAATTTGAGGTAATATCACTCAATGACTATGACTTCGTAGTTAGACTAAATTTCCTTGATCAGATTAATACACTTACTATTCCTTGTGCTAAGCACATATGTATAATGGATCTTTTCCATCAATGGTTGTATGGGTGAGTTGTAAGATAGGTGTTAAAGCTAAGGTATTGTCTACAATAAAAAATGCATAAACGTTGAGTTTCATGTTAGCGGCTTTTACTTTGATTTTTTAAAAAATTTAATATCTAAACTATCATTTTTATTTATTTTATTTTTTAAATAGAAAATTATTATCAATAAAAATATGACACATAATATCCGTAATTTTTAAATAAACTGAAACAAAAAAAAATTAATATCAAATATCAAAGTAAAAATATGAAACAAAGCGTCCAAACATAGATCCGCAAAAAAATAAAAGACACGGTAAAAAAAAGGGGTATTTTGGTATATATGTAATTGTCAGGACGACACAAGATTCTTGAATCTCATTAGATAATCATTTAAGGCATTCAGGTATACCTGTTTTGTTAGCTGGAAGGGTTAGGTTGGAGAAACTCTGTACCTTCCCTTCTTTGTTGGGTTAAATTTTCCAAATTTTTGATTCAAATCTCTTAATTATATAAATTCAGAACAAACATTGCTTTAATAGAAATGATAAATTTGAGATTCTTTTCAATATACTAAATTTAACACAATGTCGACAGAAATGAACAGAAGGCAAACAAGGTGTCTCACCGCTGGAGGTGGACCAGCAGAAAGGCTGGTTGGTCGACCCCAACATTAATTTATATAGTTAATGTATGAATCAATTTTTACAGCTTATCTAGTATTCCCAATAGTTGTTGAACTCACGGCAGGGCATTTTCCGCTAAAACATGCTATAATTATAAAGTTAGAATACGTATATTCTTTTTGTCTTTTGCTTGAGTGGCCAAGGAACAGAAGCAAGCCATGCAAGAATCCAAAGATGAGATAAGAGCTCCTCTCAGTGAGTTTTCTTCTTTGTTTTGTGTGTGCGTGTTTCAATGTGTAAAACCCAATGAATCTTGATGTTTTTGTTGTCGTTTATTTGCAGTATCTAAGGATGAAGATGATAGCAATCTATCATCATCAAGGTCAAAGGCCTTGGCATCAAAATCTGAAGCAGAGATCAAAGAAGTGGAAGAAGAAGAAAATTCACCGGTGAGACAAGTGGCCTTAACCGTACCAACCACAGATGACCCTTCGCTACCAGTGCTGACGTTTCGAATGTGGGTGTTAGGCACCATTTCATGTTTCCTGTTATCGTTTCTTAATCAGTTCTTTTGGTACCGCACAGAACCCTTGACAATCACGGCTATCTCAGCCCAGATTGCAGTGGTTCCTCTTGGCCAATTGATGGCCGCCAAGATAACAAAACGTGTTTTCTTCAAAGGAAGTCGCTGGGAATTCACCCTGAATCCAGGGCCCTTCAATGTCAAAGAACATGTTCTTATTACAATCTTTGCCAACTCTGGAGCTGGCAGCGTTTATGCCATCCATGTTGTGACTGTTGTGAAGGTGTTTTACAAGCAGCACATTACTTTCTTTGTCTCCTTGATTGTCATCCTAACTACTCAGGTCTGTTCCTGTTTTGTCGATTCCTTGCTGCATTGATGTGTGTGTGTATTGGTTTGGTTGTAATTAAATAGTTTGGTGGGTTTTGAATGGTAGGTGTTGGGGTTCGGATGGGCTGGTATATTCAGGAGGTACCTAGTGGAACCGGCAGCTATGTGGTGGCCTGCAAATCTTGTTCAAGTTTCTCTCTTTAGGTAATCCGATTATGGTTTGTATTATTGCCGGACGGATATTCCCAGGTTCCGGCGATTTTGTAGTTTTCTATAGTTGCCTATTAACTCGGATTTCATTTTCTGACGCTGATAGCGATGCTCAGTTTTAGTGTTCCGCTGGGAAATCTTAGCTGGACCTGACTGATGAGAATCTACACCAAGTTCAGTTAATATAATATTTGATATTTTAACTTCACACTTTTTTCTTTTTAATTCCGTACTTAACCTTTTTTTTTCAGTTTGATATCTAAACTTGTCAAAATATTATACAAATTTCATATAATCTGCTTATGTTAGTCTTATATTCATTATTTTTTCTATCTCATAAAATAATAACATTATTAATATATTAGAGAAATATTTGACAAATTTAGATATTAAATTAAGAAAAAAAATTTAATTATTAAATTAAAAAAATATCAAAATTAATCAAAAAAATTAGATATCAAGAAAAAGTATATATCAAATAAAAAAATACTTAAATATCAAATTAAAAAAATGTCAAACCTAAAAATAACTAAAAGAACATTATCGTCTGCTTACTAGGGCTTAGGGCGCTAAACTTAGGTTCTTAAAATATTTTGACCCATTATTTATAACAGTTGTTCAAACATGGGATCATGACAGGGCTCTCCACGAGAAGGAAGAGAGGGCCAAGGGTGGGGTGACCAGAACCCAATTCTTCCTAATTGCCTTCATTTGCAGTTTTGCTTACTATGTCTTCCCTGGCTACCTTTTCCAAATGCTAACTTCCCTCTCATGGATATGCTGGATATTCCCCAAAATCTGTGCTAGCCCAACAACTCGGTTCCGGCCTTTACGGGTTAGGAATCGGTGCTATTGGTTTGGACTGGTCTACCATCTCCTCTTATCTTGGTAGCCCACTTGCAAGCCCATGGTTTGCCACCGCAAATGTTGCTGCGGGATATATCTTCGTCATGTATGTTTTGACTCCCATCTGCTACTGGCTTAATGTCTACTCCGCCAAAACCTTCCCCATTTTCTCCGATACTCTCTTCACCTCCACAGGCCAAGAATACAATATCACTGCTATCATTGATTCCAATTTTCACCTTGATGTTGCCGCTTATGAGAAAGAAGGACCTCTATACCTTAGCACATTTTTTGCAATGACTTATGGTGTTGGTTTCGCTGCACTAACTGCCACAATTGTTCATGTTGGGCTCTTCCATGGAAGGTAAATCATATTTTAATAACCAAAGGTCAGTTAGGCTTGAGTTTGTCTTGAATGGAATGTTGAAGATTACAGTTTTGCAGAGAAATATGGGAGCAAAGCAAAGCTAGTTTCCAGGAGAAAAAAATGGACATACACACCAGACTCATGAGGAAGTATAAGCAAGTCCCTGAATGGTGGTTTGTGTGCATCCTTTTGGTTAATATTGCAGCCACCGTATTTGCCTGTCAGTACTATAATGATCAACTTCAGCTTCCATGGTGGGGGGTTCTATTAGCATGTGGCATTGCCATTGTATTCACACTTCCAATAGGCATCATTACAGCCATTACAAACCAGGTAATCCATCATATTCTGCCAGAGTTACAATTTATTAAGTTGTCTGAACATCTTAAAAATAATTCATATGCAACTTTACATCTCTGATAGATTTATGTTGCAGACACCAGGTTTGAACATCATCACCGAATATATAATCGGTTATATATATCCAGGATATCCTGTAGCTAATATGTGCTTCAAGGTGTACGGATATATAAGCATGACACAGGCCATTACCTTCCTGCAAGACTTCAAGCTTGGTCACTATATGAAAATTCCGCCTAGAACAATGTTCATGGCACAGGTCTCAGTAAAAGTAGTTTTTTCTTTTACTTCTGCTGAATGTTTATTTCCCACTAATTTGACAGTTGCTTCCTCATTTGTCTTAGATCGTGGGAACCCTCATTGCTTGCTTTGTGTACCTGGGAACTGCCTGGTGGCTGATGGAGAACATCCCTGATATTTGCGACACAACGGCCTCCAACAGCGTGTGGACATGTCCAAGTGATACCGTGTTTTATGATGCTTCTGTCATCTGGGGTTTAATAGCACCCCGCAGAATTTTCGGGGACTTGGGAACTTACGAGGCAGTCAATTGGTTCTTCCTTGCAGGAGCAGTGGCTCCCCTACTTGTCTGGTTGGCCTCCTAGGCCTTCCCTAGTCAAGAATGGATCAGGCTCATCAACATGCCAGTCCTGATAGGTGCGACAGGCATGATGCCACCAGCTACTGCAGTCAACTATACTACATGGATCATTGTTGGCTTCCTGTCTGGCTTCGTGGTGTATAGGTATCGACCGGATTTATGGCAACGATACAATTACGTTCTTTCAGGGGCACTCGATGCTGGGCTTGCTTTTATGGGTGTGCTGCTATATTTGTGCTTGGGATTAGAAAATATTAGTTTAGATTGGTGGGGAAATGATCTGGATGGATGCCCACTGGCTAGTTGTCCAACAGCCCAAGGTATTAAGGTGGAAGGCTGCCCACTCTTCACCTAGTTATAGTATTCCTAAAATTAGTTGCTCTGTGAATCTTGAACAAGTATACCTTGGTTAAGTAGGAAATTGCATACCAACACATCTGTTTATATATTGCTTTCGAGCAGGAATTCCATTTAAACTGTCAAGTGCTTTTGTACATGAATTTCAAGCTAAGATTTAAGCATAGTATTGCATGCTTGGTGTAAAATGGAACGAGATGCAACTTGTAATTATAAATTGTCTTATTCTTACAATTTGGATTTTCAATTTTCATAGCCATTTTAGTTGCAAGTTGTTTCCAGAACAACATAAGGTAAAAAAATTATGAAAGCTCAAAAAGACAATATCAAGGAGCTCTGAACTATATTTCCTGAATCAAAAAAAGACCTAAAAGCTATATTTCTGTCATTGTTTTTACAAGAGAATGGCTCTTGCTGCAAGCACTAAAACAGTTTAGTGTCAGAAGTTTATTCCCTCTGAAATCAATTAACCATTTAGTGGAACTCCCTCTGGATCCATCTCTTCCATATTTAGCCAATCTTGTGATCCTGCAGTAAGATTTATTACAAAAGAAAGTTGCTTTTTAGACACTATGAAGCTCCAAGGTGAAGCGTATAGAAGAATGAAAAAGCCAAGTGCACAACTTACTCGACTTGTGTATCTCCGCAATCACCATAAGACGCCTCTGCAATAAAGATGCCACGAAAAGGAAAGCCGAGCACATGCCAAACATGACGGTCATGGGAAGCGCTTTTACCTTTCAAAGAAACAATATTGCATTTGCAACAAAATTAAAAACCATATGAACCTTGGTGACTGACAGGTAACTTAATAACATTCAGCTCACAGCATGTCAACTGGTTAAACTTAAAACTATAGAAAGTTCTATTCAACCATTTACAAAAAGATTTTTTACTTGTTGCGGTGGCATTATCGAAACAAGAAAAAAAAGGTTAAATGGTAGACTAACATTGTATAATGCAATGCAGACAAAGATGTTGAGAGGAATGCGAAAGAAGTTCATGATAGTGCTTCTTGCTTCCTCAGGAATGTATTGAGACCTCATCTTCATGATAGATGGCCAGAATATCCCAACGCAAGCTTCAAATATGCAGAAACCAATGAGCTGGATACACCCAGAAAATGAGATGCTCCCACCTTTCACGTTTGATGGTGCTACCAACAACTGTTGAGACTTAAAAGAGTTAGTTTTCAGGGGAGCTTTTGGGAGAATGGAGGAAATATGTGCAAAAATACGTACATTTGTGACAACAGGAAGTAGTAGGGCTATTGAGGAGAGCATGAATACAGTCTGCATATAGCTCTCAACTCTTGGAGTAGGGTGAGCCAGCAATCGTGAGGCAATGGAACTTCCAAGCATTGAAGATAACATGAATGTCGCAAATATGAAACCGTGCGGAATGTCCTCGTCATTTGGGCTCAAAGCAGGTGTCCATAGGAACACAAAGGTGTACATTGAACCTTCAAACAGCGATTGTATAGCACCCAACAATGTAATTTTCTCATCTGATAGAAACATGGATCTTGCTTTAGTATATTTCCCAGCATATCATACAGACTAAAACAGAAAAAAATACCCAACAAAAAAGTTCATTGTTGGTAGCCTAGGCATTCATCGTAAGTGATGGTTAGAATTACCAGCAGCAATGGCAGCAGCGGCACCCTTGAATTGAGTAAGCAAATCCTTATTTTCCGAAGGGTCACCATAATTTTCAGTCCATGTGGACAGTATAATTATCATGCCAATTGAAAGGAAGCAAGATGCAGCATCAAATGGAGCAACAGGACCTAATTTCAAACTATCCACTAGTACATTACCAAACAACCCAGATAAAATTGCCATCAATCCATTTCCAAGAAATATTGCCTTTGCGAATGTTATAGAAAGCCACTGTTGATCAAAACCTCGCTGTCAAATCCAAAATTGTAATCAGATTCAGAATCAAGGCAATCACCAAAACAAACACAAGTACAGAAACTATAAAACCCGAAGCTTAAAACAGTTCCATCAAATTGCAGGTTGAACCAACGAAGGTAGCAATGACACACCTTGTTGTGTTCAGCAACAAGCCAAGATTCGAAGGCTGAGAAAAGAAGGGAAGTTGCAATGCCACCCAAGACTCGTCCTAGCATTAAAACCTTGTACTGAGGAGAATGTTTGGTAATGCAGCTCAGTATGTAAGTTATGCAGTAAGTGACACAAGCCCTCTTTCGACCCCTGAGTTCAGAATGCAGGGAATCCAGTAAGGATAGAAAGTTGGGTGAGGAGTCTAAAACAACCCAACATCTTACCTTTTGTCGGCTAAAGATCCAACCACTGTACCAAACAACATGGAAGATCCAAAACCAGCAATGAAAAGGTGACCAATCTCCCCCTTCCCAAATCCGTAATGATTGTAAAGGTAGTAAACATATGGCCCCTGCAACCAATCCCCAGCTGTTTTTTTTTTTTTAATTTTATGATCAACATAATCAGTTTCGGAACGATAAGCAAACAGATGATTGCCAATTCAAATGAAGATTCATCAAATGAAATGCAAATCCTTAATTATCTGAATTTGAGTACAATAAACACCAAGATTAGAAAAACCAAAACAGGAGAAACTAGGCATAAAGCATGGATTTCCTTAAACAAAACATAAAAATATAAGGAAATTCTAGATGAAACCCAGATAAGAAAATCAAATTTCATGTAAACTAGCACAAAGATAGAATACCCATCATCAGAGAGAATACAACAAGATAGTTGTTTTTGAAAGAATTGAAAGCAGTGGAGGTACTAAAACGATCTTTGCTTGTTTTGCTCAGCTCCAGTACTGCAACCAGGGAGGCCAGAGACCCGAATACCACCAAGTAAAATGGTTCCATTGCAGCTATTCTTCTTCTTCTTCTTTTGGCCTGGTAATGAGGACCCGGATGAAAAACAGAGAGACAGAGATTAGTGAAAGCATGGGATAACTGTAAAATCTAGAAAAAGCAAAGGAGAGCCAATTGGCATGAAGCGAGGAATTGACATTTTCTATGAGGGAGATCGGTAGGGGGTGCGACTATGTGTGTCTCCCCTGTTTTCATTCCTATATCTTAAGGCTGACTGGCAGAGGCGGATCCCCTTGTTTCGTGATTTTCCCGGGGAATTTGCGCTTTCTTTTCTTTTCATTATTTTATGGCTTAATTCCAAAACAACTCTCAAACTATCGTCTTTATTTTAAGTTAGTATTCTAACTTCATAACTTTTAATCACTCCTCCATTTATCTATATCATATCAATAATGGTTTTAGTCATGCTGGTCTTTAGTTGGTGTAAAGTATATTTAAAATAAACCAATTAAATTTTAGATACACGTGTATTTAGTGGATAGATAGCTTAGATTTAATATGTTAAAATAACATTCGCTATCACTAAAATTTAAAAGTATTATTTTTATATGTATATATAAGTTGTTCATACAGAAGATATATGCATATTTAAAATTTTATTCGTGCCGATTGAGTCTTAAGGTACATTTGGTTCGCTGTAATTGAATAAAGTTGTAGTGGAATAAAGTTGTAATGGAATAGAGCTGTAATCAATAATTCAATTATTTGGTTAAATAGAATGGAATAGAACTTTAATAGCATTTTTTTGTTTGAATGGAATAGATGTTGTAATAATATAAGGAAAAGGCTTAAATGATCAAAATACCTTTATTAAATTTTTTGAAGGTAGATAATTATTGTTATTGTTATTAAATTTTAATAAAATTATTGTTAAATATATTTTTATTAAAAATAATAATAAATAATTTAATCATATTTTAACATTATTATTATTATTAAATATAATTTAATAAAATAATATACAATTTAATGACTTTCTTAATATAATTATTATATGAATTAAAAAATCATAATATTAATATTTTTGCAAGTGTGCCCAAGAAAGTTTTATCTTTTTATTTAAGGGCTGGAGATGAATTATGGAAATTTCTTAATATTTTATAAAAATAAAATTTGATTAGTGTATGTTAAATATGACTCCTATTTTCAATCAAATTTGAGAAATAATCTTTCAGTTAAACTCTGTTTACTTATTTCAATCAAACACTGATTAATTTAGATTATTTTATTATTATTTGACCTATGAATTTAGCCTATAAATAGGCTCTTTTACAACTTTAGAAAAATACACCTATTAGAGATTAGAACTCATAACACATTTAGAGAATTTTGTATTTACATTTTGAGAGTTCTTTGTTTTCGGGATTTAGTTTTTATCTCCATCTTTTGTACTCTTCGTTTTTTTTCCATTATAGTAAAATTATCTTTGCCCGTGGTTTTTTATCCTCTTTGGAGGAGTTTTTTCACGTTAAATTTGTTTGTTTAATTTCTCAATTTTTTCTGTTATTTTTCTTGTTCATTGTTTAATCCGGTCGATTCCTAACAGTGTATTTTTAAATATGTTTCATATTATATTTGAGCTAACATTTAATGCATAAATTAATAACAAAGTTAGTGAAAGAATATTAATATTTTAAAAACATCAATTACAATGTTTTGAGTTTCGAGACTAAAACAATTAACTTTCAAGTATTAAATTTGAGTGTTTGGGCAAAAAAGGAAAGTATTAGATCGGGTTCATCCAAACCAGATCAGGAAATGAAAGTAATTTCTTACTAATATATTAAAATTTATATTAAGAATTAGAAAAATAAAATATTTATCTAAATTTTTTTTATTTTTAAAATAATTTTGTTTTATCATAATGTTTTTTTTATAATTCTTAATATAATTAATATTTTAATAATACTTCCATAGAATATAATTCAACTTCTTATGGAAGTGAAATTTTAAATACATCTCATGTTTATGTTTCTATGATACTAATAAAAGAAATTTTAATATATAATTATTGGTTGAAAGTTTTTTTAATTAAATAAATAGCTAGATAATCATATTTGAAGCATACAAAAATAATTACGAAAATGTTAAAATTACTTTAATTTTATAGTAATTTGTAATCGTTAAAATATATAACATATATAGCTTTAATATTTCTATTTATATATATAGATATATTGTTTCTTGAACTTGTCCAAAATTATTTAGTAGGTATTTACTTTTTTTTATCTAATTAGTATTTAAACTTACATTATGTCACTTAAGTTGGTATCTCTTCACAAACACCGTTAGTCTATACTAACATGTATTAATAGTCAATTCGGAGGTGACACATAGTACTCTCTCAGCATGTCATGTGGTAAGTATATATAAAAATAAAAATGAATATGTAAAAATATATAAATTAATAAAAAGTATAATTTTTTTTAACATTGACAATGAATTTGGACAATGATTGTCCAAATACAAATCCAAATTCATTCCAATTTTTTTAGTAGGTTTATATATTTAATTTTTTAATAAAATATCATGCTATTTATATTATTATTTTGAAATTAAAAATATATAAAATTTTAAAATATATAAATTAATAAAACAGTTGATATCAAGAATGAACTTGGATGGAGCATTGCCCAGTCCTTCTGGACGTGCTTTTTAATAATTTTATATATTTTAAATTTTTTTATAAATTTATATATTGTTCAAAATATTATAGGTTTTTTTTTACATTTTTTATAAATTTAAATTGTATATATATTTCAAAATAACAATAACCTTAAAAAACATTTTTATAAAAAAATTTAAAAAATATAAACTCATTAAAAAAAACATATCTAGAATAAATCTGGATAAAATAGGTGTCCATATTCAAATGTATATGGACAAACGTTTGTTTAGGTCTTGATGTCAAAAGAAATTATATTTTTTTATTAATGTATATATTTTTAAAGTTCTTTATTTTTTTAATTATGTTTACCACGTGACATGTTAAAAAGTTGCCACATGTCATCTTTGAATTGATTATAAGTGTCACATAAGCAAGAAAATTAACAATCTTGGTGCAAAAGTATCAACTTGAATGAAAGAATACATATTCAAATACTAACTAGATATAAAAAATTTAAACATAAACTAAATACTTTTGGTACTAACATATATTAACCCTTAACGTTAATCCAAGAAGCATAAATTATGTAACCTTTTAGTGGAGGGATTTTGAAAGGTAGTGACAGGTGAGAGAACTTGGGATATATGCGAGAGGAAAGCATGGAAGAAAATGAAGATTGTTTTTAATACTAAAATAGTGCGATTTTATAAAGATAAAAACAATTCAAGGTAATAAAAGACAAGTTCAAAGGAGTTGAAATAATAAGATATTAAATGGTTTGTTTGCAAATTTCAATAACTTTCGTATATATATGTATATACAATTTTCAATAATAATATACAAAAGATGTTCTTTACAGAAAGCCAAAGCTTATAGGTTACGTTCCATAATAAATTAATAATAAATGAGCTTTGCCTCTGCTATGCACTCTGGGATATAAATTATATTTACATGGAAATATGGAAGAAAACATCCTCGTCATGTACGCATAACATTTGCTTATTCAGTAATTAATAGAACTCCCTGCCGTATTCTGTTTCTAACGTTGTTGACGACGCCCCCATTCTTTTTCACGCAGCATCATCCCCATTCTCTTCCGCACCAGCCATGAGCCTTAGTTCTTGTTGCAACTGCATTTTCATTGTTCAAATCATCACCCCCTACTAACCCATCATTACTCCATATATCATGTGCTTCTTTTTCTTTTTTTCTAATCAGTGACACCACAATCGTAGAATAAAGTAGAAGCTGCTATTCTCATTTATATAAAAACTCTGTAAGAAACTCACCTCTTCATATCTCAACTTTTCAGCATTCAATTCATCCCTCAAATTCATCATTCTGCCACAATAAGTGTTCAACGAAGAGACTATCAGGAGAAAGTTGGATGTGTAGTGGGAAACCAAGGTACCAAATTACTTGGTATAGAATGCATGACAACCGACCTAGATTGTAGCTCTGAGATCTTGCCGAGCAGTAGACGCTCCCTCTCAGAAGCTGCTGTTTCAAGTTCAACCTATTCAAACAACACGAAGATCAGAGAGGGACAAAAGAAGAAACCACTTGAAATTACTTAACACTAAACAAAGACAAGCTCTCACATTCCCATTGCTCTCGGAACGAGGTAGAAGAGGCAACTTTCCATTTTGTGAGGCTGGAAAAACAAAATAGAAAAATGATTAGTACACTGCTAAACACTGTATTTCCTAGTTTAATCATGCCAAAGTAATAGGAAGATCAGCTTTCACTGACCATCTACAACCTCAGCTGACTGCAAGCTATTCAACAAATTCACGATAAGACCCTAGCATGCAGAAGAAATTTCCAGTGAGAACATCATTCATCTTTAAGGCAGACACTCAATCTATAAACAAAATAAGATACTGTCTCAGCTCAAAGTCTCTACCTGTTGAAGTGAGGTTTGCTGGAAAAGATTTTGAAGGTGAGTTGTAAGAATCGATGCGGACACACTACCATTGGTCAAATCCTTAGGGGCATGATTGATAGGCTGAAAAGAAATGGTCCATAAGAAAACAACTTATTTATTTAGTGCAGCAACATACTGGAAAGCTTCCATTAGCAGATAAATAGGGCTACATAAAAGATGAGATGAATATATACTTGATTTCCATAAAGTGTGGTTATCAAGTTGTTAATACATGGATGTTAGCACCTTTCCTTTACTGAAGCAAAATAACAAGTCATTCTTTTTGCTACTATCAGCTCGCTGTATTATAAACAAACAGAAAAAAGTTGGTTGAGTGAGGAAAGTCTTTCTGTGCCTTTTCAATGGCATGTGCCTCAATAAAGGTGTCTCCCACCAGAAGGAAGAGAGGAACTTTCCTTGATTTGTGCCTCACCTTATTACCTGGGCACACACCTTAATACCAGTTCCTCTGTTAATAAGAGATCCTTAAGCTTCAAGATGCAAAATGTTGCAATAAATGAAACAGTACAAAAATTCATAATCAACCACGTTGAAGGAAAGATATAGATCACAAACCACTTTTTTTGATTCAAGTATCCAATCCCCTACGCTAGCAGACTTTCTGATAGGTGAAGTCTGAAACTCAAGAAGAAACAGAGCAACCAATAAGAAGTGGACAATTAATATTGTTAACATAATAATATTTAAGCAAAGAGCCAAAAACCAATAGCCCACCTGCAAAGATCGGCGTGAAACTGTACCTAAAGGAATATCCTAGAAATTAATATTCGGTTAGTGAAGTTGCATGGGAGAACAAATATAGAATTAAAATTGAGTCTTACCTTTACAAGATCTAAATTTTCTGATGTTACTGAAAATCGACCTTTAATTTGCACCAGATTAGCCTTTGACTTCTCATCCAGAGAATCCCTAAACCCTGTTGTAGGAGAAAAGTTTGCTATAATATATATATATCCTAGCAGCTAATAGTAGCACTGGTGGTGACCCAGGTGATAAGAAAACAATAATGATCCTAAATGCTATGAATTTGTTACCTCCTGATGGTTTAATTGGAGCTGATAAGCTGTTCCCAGATGCTCGATTAGGAAGCATCAATGGACCACTAAAGCTTGGTGCTTTACGAAATTGACGAACTCTCTCATTTGCAAGTAAACTTTCATTCTCAAACCTAATCATCAGCAGACCATAGGCTTTAACATCTACAATTTTCTCTTCCACTTTATTTTCTTAGGCTAAAATAGACAAGAAATTAATCACATATGAAACCAAATGAGCTAAATCACTTTCCTATTCTTCAATTTCTAAACCAAAACAAGGCCAAAGCAATAACAAATAACACAGGAAACTATAATATATATGTAACTTTAAAACAATCCATCATTATCAATGTTTGGTTGAATCAACCCAAAGATCAATGGAATCAAGACTTGAGTTTCCCTTCTGTTTTGTTTTTTTTTTTTTTTTTTGGGGGGGGGGTGGAGAGAGCTAAAAAATAACCCAAAACAGCAGTATATTTTTACTAGCTCAACTTTTAAACCATGTTTAATAAAACATAATTCAGCAGCAGAGTAAAAACATGTGACTGAATTAACTAGCCCAATTTATAGAATGCATCTATTCTCACAACCACAGGCAATAGAACAGTCCAAAAAGAAAGACCTACATTCATGTTTGAAGTTAAAATCCTAATCATGGTTTACAGCAGTCATATAGCAGATTGAGTCCCGTTCCCATGTTATAAGCTCCAATTTAGACTAAAATTAGAATCAAATGTGCTCATGCTTATGCCAAAAAAAAAAAGATCACGTGGATAATAACAGGTTCATATCAGTTTAAATGCCCATAGAGAGAAGTCATATGGAACACCCAAGCAAACCTAAGCAAGAAATACAGCTGACCTTTCAGAGTTATGAACCCAATCTGAAGATGAACGACTAAGAACAACACCAGGTGTGAGTGGCCCGGTTTGGGTTTCCCTAGGTTTCACTGTATTAGCCCTGGTTAAGACCACATCCTTTTCTGAAGTTGATCCCATAACATCAATGATTGATCCATTTTTCTTCAAACCGAGAATCTCCTGGCAACCAGCTTCAACTATATCGCATTCCAGATTCTTTCCCTTTCCATTCAAGCAATCAATTTGTAATAACTCGATACTCCCTGGACCTCTACATTCAGCCTGAGATACTTCCCTATTTAAACTCAACTTTCCCAAACTAGGGTCACAGTAAGCTGTAGCCTGTCATGTCAGCCAATAATAAGAACCAATTATGCAGTTTGTTAGAAAGGACAAATTTGATAAAGATACAATTTCAAGTTACATAAGTACGGAAGGTAGTATTTCAACCTAGTCCAAAGATGTATCAAAGATTTCTGAGGCAAAAAAAAAAAAAAAAAACAACTGCTGACCTTATGACCAAGGCTTGATTTCATGCTTTCATCATCATCTTTGCACTCATGAATGTCATCATCATCACAGACCTTAGAATGTTAAAGTGAAAAAATTTAGCATACACTAATTGATATAATCATTAAAGAAATTAAATCGCATACTACGTCTCTATATTAAAATATTTATTATTAAAGGTAAAGCTAAAAATATGTCCTACCAAAGATGCTTGCGCTTTCAAATCGTCAAGATCAAAATTCCAGGCACTAACTCCTCTTTGATACTCACTCTGACAAACAAAGACAAGATAACACCCCCAGCAGTAAGAAAATACAAATGTACCCAACTCAACAGCTAAAACTTTCACAGATATGTTATTTGAAGCAAAGGCAAATACAATTTAAGATAAAGATAACTTCTGATTGATGACTCCTAACCTGTGATAAAGCTTCTTGTTCTGCTGAAGGCATTTTCTTTAGAGCTAGTTGTGCAGCATCTTTAAGCTGCAGAAAAGAAGAAGGATTACATTAGACAAACATTGTGGAAAAATGTACAAAACACCTGCATGTGAGCTGTGGCAGTGAGATCAGCAACCTGAAGAGCTTTCACACGATTCCAAAGTGGTGGCAGATCAGAAAATAATTTCTTCAAGGAAAGCTCAGGAGGCTTTGCATGCTTGAAAAAGGAGTGCTTTAATAATTTCTCTGCCGTAGGCCTCTTTGTTTGATCTTTCACCAGGCACATGGCAACCATTTCTTTAAAAGACTGATTACAACTGGAAGTCCTTTAATTAGAAATTTGCTATGACAAATAAGCAATTGTAAAACACAATTAAACACCCCAATGAACATTATGTGTACGTATTGACAAATAAAATGCATGTCACTGTATCCAGAAAGAATAGCAGTACCTTAGAGAACTTCTTATCACGATCATAATCAAGTCCCGGGGGAGCATTTTGTATGGTCATTAAGAGAACCTGTTTATTGTTAGAAGGCAAAGTTTTAAGACATAAAATGTTAACTAAGAACTCATATATCAAACCCTCATTGCTCACCATTTAATATTTTTTCAAATGGGATTAGATACCTTCATTGGTGGATATTTTGAAAAAGGTGCATGACCATGAGCCAACTCCAATGCTGTTATCCCAAATGACCATATATCAGCCCTGAGCAATAATGCAACCAATTAATAAAATTACAAAAATATGGTGGAAAACAAAATGGATCATTTCTCTAAATATACCAAGTTACATCGACTCTATAAGCACCAAAGCCATATTCAATGCAATCCAAACCTAATAGCTATACAAATACAACCAGATTGCCATAATACCATGTTAATATTTTAACATGCATTGCAATGAATATGCAAAGCTGATGGCTTTGAGGTACATAGGTACTTCAACAGAAAGCTATGATGAATAGATAAAATGAAATTTGAGGTTTTGGAACAAATAACTTGCCTGGACCAAATCAGGGCAACTTTTAGGTTCAAATCACAACCAACCCTTGCTACCAAGAAGAGGAAAATACTTACGTCCCCTAAGATACATGCTTACTTGTACGTTGATCCAATGTATTTGGGCAGAATTCTAAGACCTAAAGTCATTTTTAAAATCATAAACACATATTGAAACTCACTTGGAATTATATCCACTTCCTGGCTGCAAGACCTCTGGTGCCATCCTGCACAGAAAGGATATATAGGGATATCAAATAATTAAAAAAGAAAAGAAAAAAAATTGAACTCTGTCAAAAGCATCAGACTGGAGATGAGCAGAGGATAAAGCCAATCCTTTGACCAGTTTGACAAAGATAGCTCACCAGCAAGGAGTCCCAACAAAGGTATTTCTAGAACGTTGTCTATCTCCTGCATCAAACATGCAAGCTGAAACACCAAAGTCAGCAAGCTTTACTGTGCCATTGTTATCAAGCAGTATGTTCCCAGCCTATAATGTCAAATACAACAAAAAAAAAAAAAATGAAAAGAAATTCAAAGCACAGGAATGATAAAATCATTTGGATAAAATAATGTCAAACATGCAATGACCTTAACATCTCGATGAATATGTCCTTGCCGATGAAGATAATCTAAAGCTTTAAGTGCTTCTTTCAGAATAGAACCAATGGCAGGCTCTTCAAGTCCATCAGGGTAAGCTATCTTCATGAGGTGCAAACAAGAACCCTCCGACATGAATGGCATGACTACCCACAGGTTACGGTCAACTACAAATGAACAATATGCCCGTATAACATTTGGGTGATCAATCAAACTCATTGTTTGAGCTTCCCTACGTATGTCATCCTACAAAAGAGCATTAGCCATCAAGAGTCAGTATATCATAAACAGAGGATGCATCCACTAACATGAAGAGTAGAAATACAGACCAAAACTGTATCTCTCATGATAAATAAAATTCCAATAGCCAAAGTAAATTGCGGCATGCAGACATATTGAGTGATTATATTATTATCAAATTTATAACCTTTTCAGTAGAGTGATTGATGACCTATATACAAAACAACAAACATTCCAGAAGTTGAATATGCATGAACCGGAACTAAGGCTTTGTTTGGATTAAGAGGAAACTAAGGAAAGGAGAAGAAACGTAAAGAGAGTAGAGCTGTCTCCTTTGTTTAGAAAACAGTTTAGCAGAACAGGATATTAATCCCACCACAAACAAGTGACAAATTTAAACTCAAATCTCTCAGTTTTTTCTCATATTGTGTAGCAAAAATTCTGTGAGAACATAATCATCGCCTTGACATATCAACTCCACAATAATTCAATTCCTCTATGTGCATATTACAAACTCACAGATACTTTCATAGAAAAACGAAAAAGAAAAATCCCAAATATTCAGTGGTGGCAGCGTTGTGAAGTGTTCCCCGATGGAAGATACCTAGATTTAAGTAATGATGGAATGTGGACACACTATTACGCGCAGTAGCAAATGTCAATTCAGCACTGAAATGCCTCAGCTAAATAAATAGAACGGATGCTACAAAAGGAAGGTCATATTTAAATTGTATGATTCGAATAACAAATTAAGTTGGTTTTTCTAGCTTCCTCATAAGCAATGGAAGGACCAACTTTCAATTTAGAAATTTTCGAAAAGGAACAAATAGCAAGAGAAAGAAATTCAATTTAATCATAATTCAAGACCTAATATACTCCGAATTCAAAAAAACGAATTTCAATCAGAGAAACCCACAATCATTTCCAGTTTTAGTAAGACAACATCTATAATCATAACTAACTAAAATCAAATTAAGTTACAGTCATTTATTTGACTAGAAACAGTAAAAGATAAAGAAAAAAATCGAAAACTAATAATCAATTAAGAACGAAAAAAGCCGAACCAGATTACTGTTGCAACGATCGAGATCCAAACACTTGATAGCTACAACGTCGTTAAAAGGAAGATAGATCGCTCTATAAACAGTAGCACTGGCGCCATAACCAATCTCTTCTAGAAGCTTGTAGTCGCTAGGATTCGCCGAATAACCCCGACTCCCTCCCATTCTCCGCACACACTGAAGCCTTAAACCGCACTTGGAAGATAAAACCAATAGCCGCCTAGAAATCGTCACTCAAAGTCGCCGGCAGAAGAATTGAAGTAAAACGGCCGCTGTTGTCTTTTCTTTTCTAACTATTGATTGATTGTTTGGTTAAGTGTTTTTTTGATCCGTCGACGCCATTAGTTGCGATATAGAGAGAAGGCGTCAGGTGTGAAGGAAAGAGAGAAAATCGGGTGGATGCTGACGTCGCTGTTTGATGCTTACATGAATGAGTTTTTGACACGTGGATTAGATGGTTACTTCAATTGGCGATGGATTAATTGTTTGTATTTTTAAATTAAAACTAGTATAATATATTATATTAACTTTAAAATTTTCATTCTCACCACTATTATAAAATAATATTTTCTAAAAATATTATAAAATACTTTATATATATGTTATTTAAATATTATATTTTAATACCATAAAAATATTATATATCATATAGTATTAATTTTTATCATTGCATAAATATTTAAAATTTTAAAAATTATATAAATAATGTTTTGTATAAAATCTTTTAAAAAATTCTAGCTAATATGTTACCAATTATTATTACTTATTTTAAAAATTAGAATAAGTAATTTTTTTTATAAAATTGCATTATAATTATTTAATTAAAATTGTTTTATTATAGGAAAAGCTCGCTCCAGTTATTTAGTAGTAAAATTTAGGCTCAAATTTGCTAAGTATTATAACATGACTTTTTTAATAAACTCATAAAACTATATTAAGTTATCAGAAAATTTGTGATATAAAAAAATAAAATTTATAAGATTAAAATCATAATAAACAATGATGTTGACATTGTCGACGATATGCTTAATTAAGTTCAACTTTGTTAATAAAACAAAAGTATCCCAAAATTGTTTATCAAAACTCTCATACGTGTCACATTTCGCCGCAACGTTATTACCCGAGAATCTTGACATCGATGAGAGTCTACCAATACGTAAACACATACACGCCACCACACATGCCGTATCTTTACCATTACATCCCACAACCTATTGCTCACTAGTACCAAACATTTTTCATTTTTTTCTATGTTATTGTTACTTTAAACTTTAGTATAACAAACAATTTTAAACAATATCACCTTATGATTAATTAAACAAAAAATTAGATAGAATTTTAAAAAATAAGAAATAGTTAAAAGAATGAAAAAAATATAAATTTACTATTTGCTCTAGACATACTTAAAATGGCAAGAACTCTAGAGCCGTCTCACTAAATTATTCTACCACTAGCTTTTTAGATTCGAATTAGTTCATTGGGTTAATTCGGCTGCAATTAAATAATAAGAAGTAATATTATTTTAATTTTTTATAATAATGAATAAAAACTTAAATACCAAATTTAACATTAAAGCCAAATTTATGCATCAAATAGAATTTTAAACAATGAAATGTATTAATTTTATTAAAAATATATTTAAATTAATGATATGATTTTTAAAGTAAACAATGCAATTCAATAATGAATAAATTACATCATAAGGTAGTAGACATTGTTATTGTATTAAATACAGTACTTAAACTTAACGAATGATTCACTCATCATACTATTATTTAAATTTTTAATTAAGTTTGTGTCACAAGTCAATTAGACACTAATTCGATTGAAAAAATTACAAGCATACCCCTCCATATTTAGAATAAGATATATTATTATGAAGATATTTTAGTCTTTGTTACTTTGTAAATAAAATCAATAAAAATTGCAAATGATAAGACTTAAACCACACCATCAACATATATAAAACCTCAAATTTACCACTACAATCAAATCTTCATATTGATTATTATTCACATTACTTGTTGTTTTCGTGTTCATAGATATCAAGAAAGCATCTTCCAAAGCTTAAAAAACTCATATTGCTTGTTGTCCAAAACATTAGGATTCAGTCTAAAGCCATCGGGTCTTCTCCTTCAAAACAACTTTGAATCATATTGGGATTTTTGTGGATGTTGCCCTCTTATAAAGAATGCACAAAGGTGTTTGTAGATAAACAAGTAGCTATTAATATCTCAATTAATCCCATTTTTCATGGGAAGACCAAACATTTCAATATCAAATTATTCTTTCTCAGAAATTCACAAAGTGAATGATTAGCTAGATTAAAATACTACAATATTAATCTTTAATTGGTAGATATTTGTACTAAAACTTTGCCAAGAAGCAAATTTGAATTTCTCAAAGAAAAGCTTAGAATTTGTATCAACTGAAGCAATGAGGAGTGGTAAAATTTTGTCTTAGCTATTGTAGTGTGTAAGTCAAAACAACTTTGTTATTTTTTAGTCATTTTATATTGTTGTTGTTGTAAATATCTTATTAAGTGGACGTCCATTAAGATCAATATAAGTTTTAATGTACTTTATATTCTAATAGTGATTAGAAGTAGATCTCTACTTTATTTATACTTCTTATGCCTATAAATAGAGACTTTGGAAAAGCAAACATTCTGATTGATCAATAAAATACGCTCTCTTTGCTCCCCCATTTTCTTTATTCTTTATTCTCTGTCTTTTATTTTATAACATGTTATCAGCATGATTCTCTTTTAATTATTTTTATCCATAAGTCACAAAAAAATTACTATTGTCGATTGCCTCCTAGAGTTGTTGCTATTTCAGTTGATGCCTGCGCACTATAAGTAATCATTAGAGCCTTTAACCACTCAGCTAGGGTGATAACGATGATGTTAAAGAATCTCAAGTATATTTTACTATAATTTATTTATTATATCATGCTTATTATAATTAGAGACTAATCATTACAACATGAAAGATAGATTTTGATTTGAAATCCATGCATATTTATGATGGTGATTATGAAATAAATAATCTATTAGGACATTTATAAGTTTATATTAGTAAATCTATTGCATTCCCTGAAGTGAACGCAAAAGAAAATATAAACCAATATTATTACAGTATTTGGTAGTACAAAATTAGTCGAAAACTCCAGAAGAGCTAATATATTAATATCTTATGATAGTTAATCCATTGGTTTTAAAAGATATTCATTATAATGGATATCATATTGAGATTGTGAATGAAGAAAAAATTATATTTCATATGAATCACTATTGATATAAATATCTATTTTGAAAGGATGAAAAAAAAAGGGAAGATTGAGTTATATTGATTACTCTTGTTATTAAATCGAATTGATTGTGACTATCTTTGTGATCTTTTGTCATCATCCCTATTAAGGGGTTGAAAGCAAAATATTTGACTGTGAAAAATCTACTTATGAGCAATAGAATATGGTAATTCATTCTAAAGCTCGTTATGGTTAGATGCACCTAAAGTTGCAAGTTTTTTTTAAACTGTGAGTGCAACTTTGAAGTTTCAGAATAAGTTCTCAATTAAAATTACGTGGAAAAATATTACTGATGAGAACTTGCAAGAGAGAAAACTTATATATGAAAAGTCATTGGTTATGTACATGTTGTACACTTGAAAATAGTGATTTAGACTTCACATTAATTTAAACATTTCCATTAGTAAATGTCACAATAGTACTTATATGTAGATACAAAGTAAAAGGAATGACAGTAAAATTATCAATTTGTCAAAATTTATATTGACATTATTAGTACAATTGAAATGCATGTTAAAGTAAACCAGAAGTTTACTGATACAAATGTATTTACTACTTGGCGTGACCGGTTAGACCATCCTGGATCATATATGATGCAAAAATTAATTGAGAATTCATATGGACATTCACTAAAGAACCAGAAGATTATTTAATTTAAAGAATTCTCATTTGTTGTTTGTTCTCAATGAAAATTGATTGTTAGAAACTCACTAGCTAAACTTGAGATTTAATGTCTTGCATTTCTGAAATGAATATGGGCCCATTCATCCACCATGTGGATGGTTTGATATTATATGATTTTGGTAGATGCATCTACAAAATAATCACATATGTGTTACTGCAACCTGTCATTTACAAGATTGCTTGTTTAAATAATTAATTTCAAATTATGCAATTAAGACAATTCATCTTGCTAATACTGATGAGTTTATATATCAGTCTTTTATTGATTGAGTTTGAAATTTTTTTGTAAAAACTTGTTATTTATGGGCATAATGGTTTAGAGAAATTATTGATTGAATGCCTTT
This sequence comes from Gossypium hirsutum, assembly GCF_007990345.1. Taxonomy (NCBI): domain Eukaryota; kingdom Viridiplantae; phylum Streptophyta; class Magnoliopsida; order Malvales; family Malvaceae; genus Gossypium; species Gossypium hirsutum. The sequence continues at coordinate 77,723,948 of NC_053431.1, read as the reverse complement.
GATTAATATTTAAACCATTACTTATGATAACCAAACTTCTTATCTCAACATGAGATAATGTTGATTTACATGTTGTACACATTAAGCCAATAAGTTATAAATACTCCTCATTACAATTGATCTTTGGTTAAGAGCTAAATATTTTTCATCTTTAAATTTTTGTATGTGCGTATATGTTCTAATTACACCACCACAACGCACAAAGATGAGTGAATACTAAAAGAAAGTTGGGAATATATATTAATTATGAGTCTCCTTGTATTATTATATGTTTTAAATATTTTGGATATTCAATTATGACATGATTTGTGATTACTATTTTAATTTAATAGTTTTCCTGATATTAGGGGGAGAAAAATAGTAATTTGTAATGAGTTAGGGGGAGAGTAATTTAAACCAGAAGTTCAACAAGGATAACATATTACAAATTCCAAATATGAAAATTCTCATAAGAGAAAATAATAAATCTAAATGGTCATATAGAGAAAGCAGGTACTCTAGAAGAGACCCAAGACATAACTAATAAGTAAAACTCCATAAGAGATTTAGGTACCTGAAACTGAATATTAAAATAGTAAAAATAATATATCTCGATAAGTTATGACAATTTGAGAAAATGTTGAACCGATAATAAAAGTGATCAACAATGATTTTGCATGCAACATTATTGTTGAAATAATGAAATAAAAGGAGGATCTTGAATAAATCTATCGAGAAATATAGATATGAAATAAATTGGTCAAAATAGAAAGACGTAACTCATGTCTAAATAAATTTGTGGAGTTTTTGGACCAGTAGTCCAAATATCTAAAGATATACAGCTAGTGATGGTGCAAATGAAATAGTTTTGCAAAACAGAATAAAATATGAAGTTTTTGTTCAGTCCTAGCATTGATTATGAAAAGATGTAATATTCTTTTGTGGTGGATGCAATAACTTTTAGATATATTATTAAACTAACAGTTCATAAAATATTTAACTTGCGTTTAATGGTTGTCGTTACAACCTTTTTATGAATTACTATATAGTAAATTTTATATAAAAATCTTTGAAAGATTTAGAATGCCAGAAGCATATTGAAATTATCGGAAAATTATTCATTTATATGAATTAAAATAATTAAATATATGTGGTAAATTTGACTTAATAAATAGTAGTTGGAAGACGATTATAAAATGATCCAAAATACCTATTTGTATTCTTATAGAGGGATTGTGATTAAAGTTTGCTATGATTATTGTTGAAACTTCTGAAAGATCAAAATATATTTCCGCTAAATTTTCCCTCACTCATGACTTTCAAAAGAATGGTAATATAAATGCTTAGCAAATACATTCAAATAGTCATTTGAAAAACTAATATTCAAGATTGAATACGTAGAATATGAGAAAGTATGTGATGTTTTCATGAGGGGGAATAAATACGCGTTGTACTCTTTTTGCTTAAACCGAGGTTTTGTCCCATTGGGTTTTCCTGGTAAGGTTTTTAATGAGGTAGCATATTATGCGTATTATAGTTATGTGTACTCTTTTTCCTTCACTAGGAATTTTTTTTCCCATAGAGTTTTTATCTTAGTAAGGTTTTAACAAGACACATTATCTACCAATGGACATCGAAGGGGGAGTGCTATGAATATCTTATTAAGTGGATGTCCATCAAGATCAATATAAGTTTTGATGTACTTTAAATTCTAATAGTGATTAGGAGTAGATCTCTACTTCATTTATACTTCTTATGCCTATAAATAGCGTAAACATTCTGATTGATCAATAAAATAAACTTTATTTGCTCTCACATTCTCTTTATTCTTTATTCTTTGTGTGACACCCCTAATTTGACCCTAGTCAAAAAGTGGTTTCGGGACCACAAAACCGAGTCACAAAAATAATTAATTGTTATATTTTATACTTATTATTTATGAATAAGTATGTGTGAAAATTTCATACTTTAATTTTGTCATTTGGATGTGAAATAAATAAAAAGGGGCTTATGTGAAAAATATTGAAAATGTCATAGGTTAATTGGTAGTGGCTAAAAATTGCATGGTTTGAAGCATGAGGGACTTGCATGTCAAACATTCTTTTTTCTTGGTAGTGGACGGCAAGGATGAGCATGAATGACACATTTTGGCATTTTGTATGTTATATTTTAGTTAAATAATATCAAATAGTTTTATAATAAATCAAGTTATTATATGTCATAAATTATAAGAGGAATTAAATAATTAAAAAGGTGAGAAAAACAAAGTTGGGTCTTTTCTTCTTCTCCATTGCCGTGAGTAGAAAAGAGAAAGAAGGGAAAAAAAAGCTCAAGACACATTTGGCCATTAGCATAGATTGATTCTAAGGTATGAGTTTATGTCATTTTTTTTGTTGAAAACTTGTGAAATTGAATTTGTATCTTGGTTCTATCTTAAACCATGAGTTATTCTTTTAGATTTTTTTTATGGAAGCATGTACGGTTTTGTATAGAAAATCCTATGTTTGAAATTTGTTGTTAGAAAAGGGATTAAGAGTACTTAATAGACTCCATGAGGTTAAATTTCATATGAATAGGAAATTGTGAGCTTAATTTATGAGCTAGATGCAATCCCTTATAAACCCCACGTTGAATTTCGATTTTGGTCAAAGAATGTGTATTCGGCCAAGTTCTTGATGAGTTAAATTTGATTGCTTGAAGCTTTAATTTGTAATTAGTCATTAGGTGAGTTTTAAACTTGTCAAAGTTGATAAATTGGGGGTTTAAATGGCTTGTTTATATTGTTAAGTTGGTTATGGTGATTTCATCAAATAATGGTTATTAATGATTTTGATAAATTGACCAAAGTGTAGTGATAAGTGTGAATTATATTTGACACGTTGCTCATGATTTTGTTGATTCGGTTATGTCATGTATTTAATGGTGGTGGTATAATGTTTGTGCATTATATGCTAAAATGACTTTAGGCTAAAGGGGTAATGTATTAGTAAATTCGGCAATGGAGGCTAATTTATAGAATTTTTTTAAGAGAAATTTATTATGTGTTATTTGAATGCCGAATATACTCCCAAATTGATGACATGAATTGTTTGTAATTTTGAGAAGTGGTAAGGTGAATATGCCAATTGATATTTCTTTAAAAATATTAGTATAGCATTCGCCATAGGTAAAATGTCATAAGGATGGAATTTATGCTATTTGTTGGTAGCCTAAATCCATAAAGGAGCATTCGGTTTTGGTCTAAAGGATAGTGAATTGTTGTTGAATGGCCTCAAATGAAATGTGTATGTTATAAAATGAGTATTTGGGCAGGCTAATTGATTGAAAAGTGTTTGAAGCATGTTTGGGTGGAATCTAATTGAGTCCTTGTGACTGTTTTAATTGTAGTAATCGGCTAAAGTGGTTATTGTGTAACTATTTATATATTTTTATTATGATAGCCGAATGTAACATAAATAAGGATGTGAATAAATTGTAGTTTCAGAGGTTGTTAATGAAGACATGAGTGTGGAAGCATTCGGTCAAAGAAGAATGGTTGTATGAAAGTAAGATTATAAATGTAGTAGTGCCTTGTAAAGTGCGTAAATTACATGACTTTGATAAGTGTTGCTTGTGTTTTGAGACTTATCAATGTTTTTAAATGTGCCGAATGTGATTTTTTTTGGATGATTGAGATGTAATAATTATAGTATTTTATAAATTGCTGAATGTAGTTTTAAATAATAGAGATGTGATAAGTTGAATTTGTTTAATTAAGCTCAAGGACAAAAAGGGGCACAAATTTCGGATAAGGGAAAGAGAAAGTAGCTGAATAGTCGATTCGTGATAATTCGATAACATCCGAGGTAAGTTTTAAGTATTTAAATGGAATGAATATGAATTATGTATATATGTTAAGGTCAATGACTTTTCTAAATGATGGCATATATGATGTTATGTTTAAATATGTGAATGATAACTTTAAAGAGTAAATTTGTATAAATCTGCTTGGGACAGCAGCAGTAACGTGTTTTGAAAAAAAAACACCATAAATTGATGGAGTTGAATTAGAGGCTGAATAAAATATGAGATTAAATCTTAACGAGTGTAGTTTCTTATAAAAGAAACCGTGTAAGCAAAGGAATTGCCGATAGTGAGATATTTAAAGTTGTGTGAGATAGTGTCAGAATGACTCTGAAATCCTCAGTTCTATTTTTAGAAAATCATTATAAATTGTACAAAAATTATTATAAGATAAGATTTATATTCTTAGACTCCTTAATGAGTCTAGTTTCAAACGAATTAAACGAAAACATATTTGAATTTTGTACAATGAGAAATTTGATTCGTAGTGAAGAGTGGTCAGTATAGTCAAACAGTGAAACAGGGGAAAATTTTAAGAAAAATCTGGTATTGATTGGCTAAGCCAAAAATTTGAAAAATTTTATGGATAAAATATATATGAGTCTATTTTCAGGGAAAATTAACGGAACTTCATTTGGAGTTTCGTAGCTCCATTTACGAATAATTTAATGACTGCTGCTGAGGAAAAAAAACAGCTTGTGCTGAATTTGTGATTATGTTGTAAACCTTGATAAAACTATTTGAGTTGCTTATAAGCTATCGATTAAATATTGGTAATCAAAGTACCAAATCCGTATTAAAGTGAATCTATAAGCCGTAAATGACTAGTATACCTAGTCAAATTTGTTATGAAGAAATTGATGTACAAGATATGTATGTGTAGTGAGGCCAAAATGGCTAACATCAAAGGTGTGTAAGTCATCTGAATGGCCTTTATGAAAATGTGTGCTATCTTTATTTGTATAATGTGGCCGAATGATCAATTGTGAAAAGTGTGTAGTATTAATTATGTGATAAGGCCGAATGGCCAATGTGATGGATGTGAAAGTGTATATATGTGATAAGGCCGAATGGCCAATGTGATGAATGTGAAAGTGTATAAATGTGATAAGTCCCGAAGGGCATTTGTGCCAGTACTATATCCGGGTTAAGATCCCGCAGGCTTTATGCGAGAATATTATCCTAATTTAATGTCCATAGGCTTCGAGCTCGTACTATATTCGGGTTTTAAAGACCCGAAGGTTAAATGCTGGGATTCAAGTAAGACTTTGATATTGAGTATCCGCAGTAAGTTACCATCAAATAAGTATTATGTATTTAAGATGTTCAGGTACGTATTACTTACTCATTGGTAGATTGATTTCGAAGTGAATTATTAGTATCAAGGAGGTATGCATATGTGATTAATATTATAACTCCAAATATGAGAATGATCTAATTGGTAATGGTATGCTTGTATAATGAAGTATGTGATGAAATATTCTTATGTATTAATGTATATTCTGCCCAAAGGCCTTATGATTTGAGTATGGGTTGTGTTCAGCTAGATGTGCCAATACAAGATAAGGAATATGTTCGGTTCTTTATGTGCCAATACGGTAATTTAGTACTTATCATGTGAAATACTTGAAAATATGGAGGCGATTATGAACAAGTGGATGGGATTATTGAAAGTTGTAAAACTGGTGAAGAATGTGCTTACCATGTGAATCGAACTTCAGATGATGAAGAATGTGCTTTGGAAATATTCGACCGTCTAGGTCATTATTATTCGAAAGTATATATGTGATAGCTAAGTAACGCGTTTATTGATATTATGGTTCGAGATGAAGCTCTAGATTAATTTCATCGAACAGTTGAAATGAATGACCAATGATATTGAATGAAAACACTTTGTGACTTAAAACTCAAGGCTAAAGAAAGGTGAATTAAATTATGCGAAATTTTGGCTAGGTATATTGGGTCAAATGAGATTTTACCTGGATTAAGTATATGTGAAAAACGTCATTGATTCAACAAAATTATTGTTTTGCTTAAAACTTACTAAGCTTACGAAAGCTTACTCTGTTCGTTCATGTTTTGGTCTGTAAGTTGTGGATTCTGACTACTAGCTCGGGGATCGTCAGTACTTCGTCACACTATCTACCATTACGACAGCCACAAGATTGGATTATCTTATGGCATGTATAGGATAGACAATAAGTAGAATGATACTTTGACCTTCGTGTAGAAGTCATGTGATTACGGTATCTTATGGAACTTACTTGTATAAGTGTTAAATTCGAACTTTGTTTGCGTCTAGCAATTTAGTAAATGAATGATCTTTATTCAAAAAAAAATGTTCAAAATTTTACGGCCCTGATCGGATTCCTAGTTTTCGGTAACGCCTCGTCCTATTTCTGTGACGGTTATGGGATAGAGGTGTTACACTTTGTCTTTTATTTTATAATAGTTGTTGATTTTTAATATATTTATTAATTATAAAATCTTTTAGTTGCTTGATAAACTGTAATTTATACATATTTTTATCCCATGCTTGGCACATTTTATGGATGATTTTTCCTTAGATTTGGTGAATTCGATGCTCCTAATGCCTTAATTTCATGTTTTATACTTAGGAGAGCATAGGAGAGTGAAAGGAACGAGGAACGGGCCAGAAAAGGAGAAAATAGGCCAATGTACGAAATCAAAACGGCCTGGACTTCCTCACACGGGCAGACCACATGGTCGTGTCTATTTGGCAGAATCGAAGCACGACTCACACGGGTGGACCACACGCCCGTGCCTATTTAACAGGCTTGACCACGGCCTAAAGTAATTGTACAAAAGCGTGTCCCTGTCAAGCCTAAGTTGAGTCCAATTCGGAAAAGGGCAATTTTGAGGGTTCTTAGGCATTCCAAAGCCTCTAAATACACCCTAAAGGAGGAGGAAAAGATGAGGCACAGAGAAGGAGATAAGGAACTACTTAAGGAAAGCCGATTGATCCATCTCAGAAGTCGGATTCATCATCAAGACTGAAGATTTCCCCTTAATTTCCCTTCAGGAGTTTTGGGTTTTTCTTTATGTTTTGTATTCATTATTTTTCTGAGATGTTTACCTTTTTAGTTATAAACTAAAACCCCTAAGTACCTAAGGGGAATGAAACCTAAGACAGATCTTATTATTATTATTATCTGAATTGTATGATAAATATTTAACTTGTTCTTAATTATGTGTTCTTAATTCTTGTTTTGATATTCCAGGATATTGATTCAAGTTAAGCTATCATTCAGAGGAGGAATAGACCCTGTCAAGAGTATATTTGTCATAATTAAGCGGAATTGGTTGCGCACCTAGAGATAGGGTGACAAGATTTTGCCAGATTAGGGTGAAACCTAATAAGGGGAACCATAGATCGAGTTAATGCAACCCTAGTGAGTTAATTAGAAAGAGATTTCAATTATTCAACCTAGGGTTGGACGTTGTTAGTCTCGAGAGGGATAATAATATAACTTAGGGATTTCTACGAATCAAGTCAAATGAATAAATCGTCTGCTTCAGAGTCAAATAACAAGTGAAGTCTAGGTGGATTTTTCCTTAGGTATTGTCTTAATTCAATCGTTTTTCCAAAAGTAATTCCCCAATTCTATTTTTTGTGAATTCTTAGTTTAGTTAATTAGTTAGTTAAAACAAGCCCCATTATTCTTAGGCTAGATAATAGAAAGATAGTCATTACTAGTACTTTTAGTTCCCTTGGGTTCGACAATCCGGTCTTGCTAAAGTTATACAACTGTTCGATAGGTACACTTGCCTTCATCGTGATATTAGTTAGTTTCAAGAACGATTCATTATAAATATTTAAAATCTGTCAAGAATATCATGTATCATTGCTTATTTGTAAGTACTATTTGTTGAATTTATTTTCCTTTAAAGTTTAATGAATTACATACTCTCCATAAAAAAATCATCCCTATTTTTCTTCTCTCATTTATTTTTATCCTTAAAATTACAGTTGTTTTCCACAAGTAAAATTATTACTTTTTTTTCGTATTATAACATAATAATAGTAAAAATATAGGCTTTTTTAACCTAATAATACAAAACAAACTTAAATGTTATGCTGGCCAAACTATTTACCAAAACGGTATGGATTGAACAGTAATCACGGCTGGTGCTTGACAAGGTGGCGACACTATATCAACCCATTTTTTAGTGGTGTCAATAATAGTAGTTTCGGGGCCACAAATCCAACGAGTAAGTTCACAAATGTTATTATTTAATATTTACGAGTCAAATATGGTATTAAAATAAATTTTGAATTGACAATTTATGCTATTTGAATGAATAATTAGGTTTACGTAGTATGACTCTAAAGTCAAGTGGTTTTAGAAAATGAGGTATCGGGACCTCTTTCTATAAACTGAATCATAAATATTTTATAAAATATTTATGGAGTGTTATTAAGGTTGTATTAAAGTTTCACTAAGAAAATTTGATGTTTAAATTATTAATTAATTGAAAAGGGCTAAATTGTAAAGATGTGAAATTCAATAGCTATAGCTTTATTTGTATTTAATGGATATAAAAGCATGAAATAAGGGTCTTAACTAGTAATTCAACCAATTTTAAGGTTAGTGGGTGATCATGGCTTGGCGTTTGGTGAAATTTGGTTTAATATTTAAGGGTAAAATGGTAATTAGCCAATTAAACTTAAAATTAAGGAAAAAGATTATTTTCCATTTGGAGAAGGGATGACTGAAATACCATTTTTTTAGGGAAGAAGCATTCAGCCAAATTGATTTTGATGCATGGTAAGTGTTTTGACTCCATTTTTAATGATTTTTATGTTTTTAAGCTCGTGTTAGCTTAATCTAGCTAACCTGTGGGTCAATTTGTTAAATTGTTAAATTTTTAGAATTTTACCATGGATGAATTTGAGATGTTTTTGAAAGTTTATAGTAGAATCTTAAGCTTGGTTGCTAGATATGACTATTTTGTGAAGTAATCTTTGGTAATTTTAATTTTAAGGACTAAAATGTGCAATTAATAAAAGTACAAGGACTTTCTATAGTGGGCTATAATAGGGTTCTAAACAATTTAGCTAAACTTAAAATTGAATAAAATGGTTAATTTGCATGTTTTGGGCTTAGGGACTAAATTGTATAAAAGTAAAATATAATATTAAAAATTACTTAATTGCATAAAATGAATTGATTTTTCTATTAGAATTATTAAATTGAATGGAATTATTATTTTATATCAAGAATGAGTGGAAAATCGAGGAGAAGAGAAAATTACCAAATAGCCTCTGTACTTAGTTGTTACTGGAATTTAGTCTGGTAAGTTCGTATGAATTGTAATCACTTAAATATTGTTTAAATTGAATGCTTATTATGTTGTTTGATGTAAATGAATTATAATATAAATGTATCAAAGCTTTGATGAGTTGACAGATATCGAGTCCCGGTTGAACTTAGGAATTTTTAAGATACAAATGACATATCATTAGGAATTTCATGTTTCGGGTGCTGCTATTGGATGTCCTAACGATGGCTGAGGTGCTGCACTTTTTGTGAATTCTCCACAGCTTGTGTGAGTAGTATCGTGTAGCTAACATTTCGACCCACAACTCGTGTGAGTAGACCCATTTTACAGTTCGTGTGAGTATTGATGTAAAGAAAAAGGTTACAATTATTTGTAAAGGCACACTTCGTGTGAGCTTTCCCAAGTATCCGATGTAATTCTAGATGGTTCAATGGGAAAGAAAAGGAATGGAACAATAAGTGACTTAAGGGAAAGGTTCATAACTATATGAAAGGGTTGATGCTTATGTAATGTACCTTATGAAATTCTATTTATGATGTAAATGAGTTTATGTGTTGTTGATGAGCCTATTAATATATGAGTTCGATAATGCTTGATTAGGCTTATACTATACTCATGGTATTGGTAATTGTTTATGTTTAATCTCTGAATTGTAATATTGGAATTAGTAAATAAGCAAATGGAATGAATCATGATCGTATGGTAACGATGATGAATTAAATTTTATGTTTATTCATAGTTGATTTCATATATATCATAAACAAGTATACTAACTTGTGAGTTTGATGGTGTTACACAGGCTTTTATTAAGCTTATGGATTGGTAAGGTTTATACTTATTCTATAAACTTCATTATTGAAATGGTAAGTTACATTTTAAGTTCATACAAGCTTATTAAGCATTCATTGCTTACGTTTTTTCCTTATATTATTTTATAGATTATCGGAAGCTCGATTTGGTCGGACGCTCGTTGGAGACCTATCACACTATCCAGCAAGCAATTTGGTAGTTTTTGAGTATTTTGGTCAAGGTTTATAATGGCATGTATAGGATGATTTGTAATGGTATTATGGTGTATGTGTGAATAGTGTTTGGCATGTATAAGCTTTGGAAAGCTAGGTTGGTTTGATACCTTTTTATGCCTTACCAAATTTTGGTTACTTTAAAGTGCTTGTTTTTAAGGTTATCTTGGCATGTTGATGATGACTTGGAAATGAATACTTGAGACATGTTGTAGTTCATATATGAGCTAGGTTATCATGTATGGAAATGACAATATTATCATGTATAGGTCTATTGTATTGATGGCTCATGGATGTATTAATGGTTGATTTAGTGTGCTTGTGTTTTTCAACTTTATGTTACATGATGGACTTGTAATGCTTGTTAAATAAGGTCATCTTAACCACTTTTAGTTATTGAAAAGTATGGCCTTTTGGTAGGATTGTAATGGTTGAGAATGGTTACTTTAAGGTATGTTTTTGTAATGACCCGATAGTCAAGGGTGTCGGAAAGAGCATTACTGAGACTCTGTTCCCGTAAATCGAACTCGTAAATATTTATTAAAAATATTTACAAAGCTAGTTGTGTAGTTTATTAGGTTTTGGTTAAGTGAATTTTCATGAGTTAAAAGTAATTAGGTATAAGGAATAAATTGCATATAGGGTGAAAATTGAATTATAGATTAAAGAAAAGTTAAAAGGACTAAAGAAGCAATTTTGCCATTGACTTTAAATGAGGCGGCATAAGGTGTAATGTTATTATAAAATTTAAGTTAAAATATATATTATAATACTTAAGAATTAAGTATATATTATAAAATTATAATAAAACAAAATAAGAAAGAAAGAGAAAGAAAGAAGCTAAAATGCAATAGAAAGGAAAGAAAAGAAAAGGGGAAAGAAAAAAAAGGAGAAAGACAAGGCTAGGGTTTCAAAATTCCAAGTTCAATTGGTTAGTCAATTTAGTCCATTTAAAGCAAAATTTTCCATCGAGCCATTCTTCCATTCAAAGCTGTTGACTCCATCATATACTTCAGAGGGTCCAGTTTTGAGATAAGCCAAGTGGTGTGATACAACATGTATTGTCTTAGTCTTTGGGTTGTCCAGATTAAGGCACAACACAATTTCTCAATTGACGAGTACCTTGTCTACATTCAGTGAACTTTTTACTGAAGTAGTATATTGCTCTTTCTCTCCTTCTTGACTCATCATATTGGCTAAGCACACGTCCCATGGAATTCTCAAATACCGCCAAGTACAATATCAGTGGCTTATCTGGTAGGGTGGCACTAACACTGGGGCATTGGACAAGTAATGTTTGTACTCGTCGAAAGTCTTTTGGCATTCCTCATCCCACACACCTGGATTGTGTTTCTTAAGGAGTCGGAATATGGGGTCACATTTCTCAGTTAATTGTGAAATGAAATGGGCGATGTAATTTAATCTTCCAAGGAAACCTCGAACTTCTTTTTGATTACACGGAGGAGGCAACTCTTATATGGCTTTGACTTTGTCTGGGTCGATCTCAATCCCTTTTTCACTGACTACAAATCCCAGCAGCTTTCCAGACCTGGCTATGAAGGTACACTTTGCTAGATTGAGCTTTAGTTGAAATTTTCTCAACCTTAAGAATAATTTCCTTCGGACTTGAATGTGCTCCTTCTCTGTTCGGGATTTTGAGATCATATCATTGACATAAACTTCAATTTCTTTGCGTATCGTATCATGGAACAAGGTTACCCTGACTCTTTGATACATTGCTCTGCATTTTTTAGTTCAAATGGCATCACTTTATAGCAAAAAGTTCCCCACACGGTTATGAACGTGGTCTTCTCTATGTCTTCAGGATGCATCTTAATCTGGTTGTATCCAGAAAAACCATCCATGAAAGAGAACAGTGAGTCACCTACTGTGTTGTCCACTAGGGTGTCAATAGGAGGCAATGGGAAATTATCTTTCAGGCTGGCTTTATTCAAATCTCTGTAGTCTACACACGTTCATACCTTTCCGTCCTTTTTAGGTATAGGAACGATGTTGGCTACCCATTCTGAATATTTGACCACTTTAAAAATCCAGCGTCAAATTGTTTCTTGACCTCTTCTTTTATTTTTAGCAGACCATCGGGTCTCATCCTTTGGAGTTTCTGTTGCACTTGCTTACATTCTTCCTTTATGGGGAGTCAATGTACCACAATATCAGTACTTAACCAGGGCATGTCTTGGTATGACCACGCGAAGATATCCTTGAATTCTTGAAGTAACTCAATGAGGTCTCGCTTTGCCTCTACGGTGATACAAGTTTATCTTTACCTCTTTTTCCTCTCCTAAGCTCACAATTTCTACTGACTCTTTGTGAGGTAGGATTTGTTTCTCATCTTGCTCTACCATTCTCAACAAATTAGGAGATAGGCCACAGCCTTAGTCATCTTCAAAATCCTGAGAATCCTCCATACACATATCTTGCTCAAAAGGAGATTCTGAGTCATTAGCAGCGTCGCTCATATCATTGATATCTAGAAATCTGTTATGGGGATGAAGGAAGATACAAAGAATCAAAAGAATCTACGAATAATTATTTGCACGGTATGATCATGAATGAAGAACAAAAGAATATTTGTAAGAAGGTCCATAGAACCAAAGAATCTAAGAATAATTATTTATATAATATGATTATGAATGAAATGGAAAGAATAAAAAAATATTTGCTCAAAAAGATAGTAAAGATGCATTTTATTAAAACAATGTTTTTGGACATAAGCCTATATCACGAAAGATTCTTATTACTCCTAGGCCTAGAGTAATAAGTGTGTTTTGGAAATTACTCTGAATTAGCTCTAAAAACTATAGGAATCTCTTCCGCAGTCCAATTGTCTAGAACAGTTCCAGGTACTAAGGGCAAATGCCCGACCAATTCTCTTCTCCTCAGATATGGCATTAATGTTTAGGTTTTCCGACATTTCTTCTGTGGTTTCCTTTCTCGGCACTCTCCGTTCAGGGTGAATAATTCTTCCTGACACAAAAGTTCTGGATATGTAGGGAAATATCATTGGTTCCCATTTAATTTCCTCCCTGCTCAAGCATGCTCTACAACACCGTACTCGCTGTGCTTTAAAATTTTCAAGAATTCTTTAGCCTCCTCTTTATTGACCGGCTCGTTGACAAGATATTCAGGTTTGGCCGTTTTTTCTTTCTTCTGTTCGACCACCAAGGCTTATTCTTTTATGGGTTCTGCTCTTGTGTTTGCTAAATCGTAGCGCCTCGCACTACGCGTATAGAAACCTATGTCTTGGTCCTCCCTTGAAATGCCAGCCTGGTTCTCTTTTTCGGGGATCGTCACATTACAGTCGTAACTCCAAGGAACCCTCTTGCTGTCTTTATAGGGAAAGACTCTAGATTATGACCTTTGGTGCCATTTACATTCCCACTTCATTGTTTTTGGGTCATGAAATGATAACCACTAGGTAGTTGACTTTTTGGATTTTTGCTGTCGATTCTCCTTCCGATGCACATATATTTCCCTCTTCAAGGTTTTTAATCCTTTCATAAAATTCCATTTCCTTATTGTTCATCATGTCTTACACTAAGGCCTTGAATTTGGTGCATTCTTGGATCTCGTGCCCCTCTCCATTATAGAATGCACAGAAGTTCCTCTTCTTTTTAGATCTCTTCTCTGAATCTGGTACAATCAATCCTCTTTGTACCATCTCTTTCCAAACCCATCTTAATGGGGTTTTAACTTCCGCAACCTCACATTTGATTTTCTTGCTCCCACCTTCATTTATCCTATTTACCTCTTGGTCAGCATGATTGGGTAATGAGTCTCCTGCCACATCTGGTCCTGATGGGTCATCGAATTTTACAATTCCCATTTTAATGAAAATTTTGACCAACTTCTTAAATGCGATGCAATTTTCAATTGAATGCGTAATGATTCCCGCATGGTATTCGCATTGAACATTTACGTCATACCATTTGGGAAATGGAGGTTGCACCGGTTTTAAGTAGAAAGGGGATACTACATATGCATCGAACAGACTCTGATACAGCTCCCTATATGTCATTGGTATAGGTGTGAATTGGGGCCTTTCTATATTTGTCCCTGTATTGGACACCTATCTTGGGGGGCCCTGATCGCTAGTGGTTACTTTCTTCGACTGGCTCACAGTGATTTGCTTTAAATAACCCTTGTGATACATGCTTGCGTTATTCACCTCATTCTCTCTTTTCGTTGGGGTTGATCTCTTGGTGCTTTCCCCCGCATCTATCTTACCGCTCCTCACTGCATTTTCAATCATTTCACCAGTCATCACTATATCCGAGAAGCTTTTACTGGCACTTCCCAACATATGAGTGATGAATGGAGCTTTTAAAGTGTTGATGAAAAACATTGTGGTTTCTTTTCCTATGAGAGGTTTGGTCATATTGCCTGAAGCTCTCATATTGTTTCTTCTCCATGTTCTGCAAAGTGATTCTATTAGGGGTCATATCCGTCACGTGAATATTTTTCTTCATGAAAGCTTGTGCTAGATCCTTCCATGAATTGATCTTCGTACGGCTCAATTAGTTGTACCATTTGGATGCTGCCTTAACTAGACTTTCTTAGAAACAGTGGATCAATAGTTGGTCATTATTGACATAGCCTGTCATTCGTCTGCGAACATGGTGATGTGAGCTTTAGGACAGCTAGTCCCGTTATACTTCTAAAACTCTGGAGTTTTAAACTTGGGGGGAAGCACTAGGTCCAGAACCAAGCTTAAATCCTTAACATCGATTCCACCATGATAGTTAGCGTTTTCCATTTCTTTAAATTTTTCTTCTAACCATCTATACCAGTCTTCAAGTTGTTTTGGGAGCTCCACCCTTGCCTTTTCTGTTTCTACCACATCATTGAGATCGAGGACAAATGGATTAGTTGGGTTATCCCCCGGATTAGAGCCTGAGCCGACTTAGTAATTCATTGGCACAGAAACATCGACCTGAAACTGTTGGAGCCTGATTGTAACAGATGGCCTTCGTGGGTACACCTCGGGTTGTGTCTGAACATTTGTCAGGGTAAAACCCAGGGGGTAAAGAAGATCTTCATTATCATCTCCAGCATTGACCACAGGGTTCTTTCCTTTTTCTACCCCACCAGTCAATAGTTGTGGGTAAAGAGGATCTTCATTATCATCTCCAGCATTGACCACAGGGTTCTTTCCTTTTTCTAGCCCACCAGTCAGTGGTTGTGTTAATTGGTTCATCATATTCCTCTTGGACTCCAGCATTTGATCCCTCATATCTTGCTGGATTTTGGCCAATTATTCTTGCATTTGTGTTTGCAGTTGCTCTTGCATTTCTTTTTGGAGCTATTCTAGCCTTTCCTATCTTTAATCCATAATTTTTGTCTTGGCGCGAGTACCGTAACGTAACGATGTTTAGTTGGCAGATTTTTGTCGGTTTCTAGGTTAACTTAAATAGTTTTTAACTAATTAGGGTCCTTTTGTAACATTTAATGCATATGATGCGATGAAATGTAGATGCATGGGATGATGCAGAAAAAGGCGTCGACTTCGATTTAATTCAATTTAGAATAATTTTAGTAGAAAATAAAATTCTTTACATTAAATGGATTACATATATGGCTTAGCCCCGATGCTCAAAGTTTTAACTTTCCTAAGCAATCAAGCTAGCTCTCAGCTCTGGTTTGATTCTAATTCATATTTCACACTTAGTACATTAGCCTGAACTGCTAGAGCCTATAAATGGTCGGCCACCTCTTGTATCTGAGCTACGGCTTCACCCATAATGTAATCTATGTTTCTAACTTGATCCTGAGAATGGTGGAGTTGCTCTTTCCAACGCTCCTCATTTGCTTCAAGAAGTTCAACCAGGAGTTCACAGTTTTGTAACGCAGTCTCGAGTTCTTCTACCTTCCTTTTTAGCTCTTCAATCTTGTTCAAGCTCGTCTTCATTTCTATTGCAGAGTTGCGACTTCGATGTTGATGAAGCGACCTTTCTAGTTCTGTTATTCTAGCCTTTAATTCGACTTTTTCACTTTGGCTGTCTGACAAACTCTTTTCTAGGGCCTCTTTCCAAACCTGAGCATCTTAGAATTTTCTCTCCCATCGATCGGCTTTAGCTTTCTCCTCTTGGATCTCTTTTTGCCACTACTCTGATGTCTTCCCCAATCCAGTGATCCTCATCAATAAGCGCAACTTCTTGTAATCCATTTTCAAACTATCCAAATCCTTTTTAGCCTTATTCTTTCCCTTTCTTAATTTTTTGGCTTCTAGTTTCTGAACATCAGCATCTAATCTCAAATGCATTTTTTCCTCCTCCAGTTGCTCAACCTTCTTTTCTAGATCCGAGTTCCTTTTCTCGAAATCCTGCTTTATGATCTCTAGCTCGGATGGGACCACTTGCAGGTATTCTTCCATCGATCGTGCGCCTTCTTGACTTGGCTAGGTGATGTTGTCGTTGATTCTTTTACTCCACAACCCATTATACTCAGGGGTCGTCATCGGACCTATAGCCAATCTTTTCATTCAGCGAGTCTGGTTCCAAGCGTTGAACATTTCCCTTACCTTTTTCTTATAGTTATCCCCCTATACGAAAGCTCACACTAACCTAGCCCTTCGGTTGTCGGTATAAACTATCTCGATCTGTACTGCCTCAAACGAGGAAAAGAGTGTATCTGATGGCTCCCCAAATCCCAAGTAAGGGGACCCAGTCAAAATCCCCACATAGGTATAGAATCTCATCAGGGACCATCCAAGGGGCTCTACACTCGACATCTTCTTCTTGGAAATTTTGGAGGATCGCTATCCATTTTTCCTTCGATATATCATCCCGCCTCGGTGTAACCACTATTTCTTCTAAAGGAGAATAATTCTCAGAGAATACCCTATACGAAACTTTGTCCATTTTCCAAAAATGGCTGTGGAACCAAGCTAGCAATAGTTGTGCGCATCTAATGAATCTTCCCTTACCCGCTTTTTGGCATGAATTCAAGGATCTGAATGTTTCAGCCAAAATTGCAGGAATTAGCGTGACCCTCTTATCAAGTCTATCAAACAAATCAAAAACCGCTTCAACTACGTACCCTAACATTATAGGGAAAACAATCAGCCCGTAAATGCTCAAAACAAAAACATCAACCCTTTCCTTCACATCTGGATGTGCCAAAATCAAATCTCGCAAGCTTTTCTAGGGGATACATTTGCTTCCTCCTTTTTGCTTGATACGAGTCGTGACCCACTGTTCACTCATTCTAGTGATATTCATTAATTTCTTCACGAAATTCGGGACATTAGTGGCTCTAGAATAGGCCTTGTCAGCTTGAATCTTTGGACAACGAAGTAGGGTTGTATACTCCTCTACTGTAGGCACCAAATCCACATTCCTAAAGGTAAAACAACTGTAGGCTGGATTCCAAAATTTAGCCAGAGCCAAAGCAAGTGCTTCTCCACCTTGATGTCGAGTAGATAGGGCAAATTACCATAATTACTATAAAATATCTGCTTGACTTCATCGTCCCAATTGACCCATATCTCTTTCAATTCTCGGAGATCATTTAGTGTCACGTTGATACGGTTGAAGCCCCATAATTTTGATGTGTACCCCTCTGCCAAATTGTCACCCTTTTCTAATTGTGTTTTCTTTGACCATATATGGACAGTCGCATTATCCTCCGCTTTATCAAGAAAATCGTTCTCCATTGCAAGCTCTCTATTTAGTAATCGAACGTGAATCGACACCTTTTTTCTATGATGAAAATGTCATGGAATCAAAGTCAAAACAAACAAAACAAGTCAATATACAAAACTAGAATTAAAAATAAGCAAGGAATAATAAATCACCAATTTGGATAACCACTGATGGCTCGGCGCTACTCTACCTAGGGCAGGCCCTTATGGCTCACTCTATGTGGTTCGGTTCTATAGAAAGGTTACCTAAACTAGTAGATTCCTCGATCTTTACCCATTATAGGCTCATATATACCGATTTTAGTTCAGGGGAATACTTTTCCCTATGGCTACACAGAGATGAAAATCTCACGAAGACATAGGTACAGATGTATCCCGAAAGTGATCCACTATCCTACACGGAGGTGAAGACCTCACGAATGAATAGTTTCTCCCTCCTACTTAAAAGGGTAAGATTGAACGGTCATGCAATGCAACATGCAAAATTATCTAAAGACTCAAACCAATAAAGGAAATATATTACAATAAGAACACAAAAAAGATGTATGAAATGTGATTAAAGGATTGTATTTTAAATAGAATTTTTCAATTTTCAACGAAAAGATAGAAAATAATCAATTTGCGGCTTGACTCTCTTATTACATCCCCAACAGAGTCGCCAAGCTGTCGAAACCATTCTTTTTTAAAAAAAACAGTGTCCATTTTTATTTTGAAAATAAAAACGGGAGTCGCCACCAATATTTTTTTATGAGGTGTGATCGGATCACCTTATGATTGGTCGTTTTAATAAAACATTTTGATTTACTAAAACAACAATTTTGGTCTACCAAATTCAGGAAAATGGGTTCGAGAGTTGGTTACGCACGATGAAGGATTAGCACCCTCGTAACGCCTAAAATTGGTACATAATTGATTAAATAATGTCTAAACATCAAAAGTTGAAAACTCAAAAAGAATTTAAAATATGATCCCTTTTTTATTAATGTTGATTTTAAGAAACTTGAATAAATTGAAACGAGCATTAAAGGACCTTTAGTCTCGAGATGTCAAAATGTCACAACCCGTAAATTAGGACACGACATTTGAATCCTTAAAAATAAGCTTACCTTTTAACTGTTTTAGCTCAAAATTTGTATTTTGATTTTTAAAAGGCTATTTGGTTGTTTAGATCCAATGAGGGAAGTTGAAACCTCGTAAGTTAGGGCACGACCTTCTTTCTAAATGCAGAATATTAGCTTTATTTTTATTTAAAATCCATATATTTCAAAATTTAAAAGGATATTTGGTTATTTAGATTCAACGAGAAAATCAAAACCCCGTAAGTTAGGGTACGTTTTCTCAAATCTCCCAAATACCGGACATTGCTCATTTTTGAAGATTTTCCTTTTTATGAATTTGGGTGAAAATTGATATAATATTTAAAAGTGGTACGTGAATAAAATATTATGCTAACGAATGACAATAGTATGAGTGTACTAATAAACGATTCATAGTATATGATGACAATAATCGCGTAATATACATCAATTTAACGTAAGATTAACAATTAAAGAAAAATAAATGCATAATAAGATAAAGAATAACAATAACAACAAAATGAGCCTCAATCGAGAAGAAACCAATTCTTAAAACAAAATAGGACGAGTGAATAAATGAATAAGTGCATAAAAAGATATTGAAGAATGTGAAATAACAAAAAAAAAGTGGCAAATTTAAAGAAAAAATAAAATAGTTTTAAAATCACGTCAAACGATATTCATAGATTAATGATAAACTAAGATATATACATATATATTTTTTAGGTAAATAGGTATATATAAAAAATAATTGTAGTAATATTGCAAAAACAATTAATTTAGTAACAGATAATAAAACAAATAGTTAAATGCAAAAATTAACAAAAGTAATAATAATATTAAGTTAATTAATTTAATAATAAAATAACAAAAATAACAAAGAAAGGATAAAATTGAAATCAAAATGAAGTTGTAGGGATAAATAATAGATAAATAAAAGAAAAAGGCAGAATAAAGGAGCAATAATAAACCGTGTGCGAAGGTAGAGGACTAAATGGGAAATTATTCCCATCCTCGAAACGACGTAGTTCACATGGGGACTGAAATGGAATAGAAATAGAATTCTAGGTTAAACAAAAAAGATAAAACAATGTAATAGGACCGAATTGAAACCAGCTTGAAATGTGGAAGGACTAAGGGCGCAAATAGACCCCTAATGTAACGCCCTAAACATCCTGAAACCCAAAAATCCCGAAATCTTGATTTTTTTCTTTTTGTGCTTAGCAATTTCGGTTAAGTGTTAATTACGCGATAGTAGGTCTTGGTCAAGTTTTGAGTTCGAATCTAGGGGTAGAAGAAATTATAGTTTAATAATTAAAAGGACCTTGTTGGCAAGTAGTTGGGCTTTTAAATAAAGATAAGGGAAAATGGCATCAAAAAGCCTAGTGGAAGAGTGGCTAAGTGACGCCACTAAGAGTGTAAGGAGGTGGCGTTAGTAGCTTGCAATGAGATCCAAGGTTCGAATTCTAGCTTAGTGTTTTTAGAAGTTTAATTTTGGCCTTCTAGAAGGTTGGAAGTGGCGTGAAGATGGACTCCAAGGGGAGTGTTCAGAAGAGAAAATTAAGGAAAGGATCAAGGGGTTATTAGGGAGAAAAACGAGGAGATGAAAAGGGGGAACAAATTGAGCCGAATAGGGAATTGAGGGCCAGGCGATTTGGCTATAAGAGCTATAAATAAGTGTTGAATGCAGGGTTTCCAGGCTAATGCCGAATTTCCTTCACCCTGTTTCTAGAAACCCTTCTCCCTAAAAGCCGAAAACCCTATTGTTTACTCTCTTTTCTTTGTGCCGATTTCTATTCTTTCTCTACAAAATTTTCTTTGTTTTTCTTAGTCGATTCCTTCTTCTACTCTTCTTCTTTAATCTGTACCAAATAAACTTATTCACCATACTAAGTTTGAAAGCCGAAAAGCTGAATATTCCAAGGGCCAAATATTCTTCTGCCGAACTTAGTGTAAGTGTTTGTTCTTCCAATTGGTTTTGCTAAGAATCTATTACACTGTTTTTTCCTCACTCTTTTTAATCAACTGTGGTAGGGAATTAGTATCGGAGCTCGGATCTTAGCTTTCTGTCGAAATTGCTCTTTAAGTGTTTGCGGTTTTGGTACGTATTCCTCTCCCATTGCCTAAGGTGGCCGAATGTTCATATTTAAGGTAAGGGGACTTGTGTTGGATATGAGTCACCTATTATTCTGGTTTTAATAGTTAAGATTGGTGCAGATCTAGGAGTTGATCGTGGTTAGTGATTTAAGAAGGGGCTGTTATACTTATCGCACAAGGTAAGGTTAAGGTGAGGTTTAGGTTTTAGTAAGGATATTTATTAAGCATGCGATTAATTGAAGGGTGATATCATTTGTAGGTTGGTGACTAAGGGAATCGCAGCACGCTTGCTTACCAGGTGTGTACATATACTACACACACAAATAGATCGGTAAAAGTCGAAATGCCGAAAAGTCAAAATACCAAAAAGCCAAAAGTTCAACTGCGGTAGTTTTGTGAGTGCGCGAACGTTCATGAGGAGGAAACCGATAGGTTTTTTGAGGCCCATGAGTGATTCCATAGACTTGGGTTGTGATCTGGCCAACCGGGCTTGAACAAGCTTAATGGGGTCGATGGGCTGCTAGGCCAATAATAGGCAAAATTTGATAATTGATGCTATGTGATAGAAAATTTGTGTGTGAGCATGAATATAAGGTGATTTGGGCCTAACGGGCCATATAAAGGTGATTTGGGCCTAATGGGCCATATGAATATAAATTGGGCCTAACGGGCCATATGAACGTGAATTGGGCCTGATGGGCCATATAAATGAGATTAGGCCAAGTGGGCCATATGCATGTATGTAGGGGTTTTGGGCCTAGTATATGATAACTACATAAAATATAATTAATGTATTGTGATCGTGAATAAGCCATAGGGTTAAGGTGTGACAACGGGTATATGCATGTCTAGGATTGGATCTAGGGAGAGCTTGGTACTTCAGCGGTCTTAATGACTCACCTCCTTTTCTCTGGAATCCTACCTGGTGCATAGTATTCGTTCATCTTAGCTCATGGGATTTGTTGACGGGCCGAGGTAAGTGAAAATCGTATTAAAGAGAAAATTACCAAAATGCCTCTAAGGGCGAAAATGACCAAAATACCCCTAGGTGTTGAATGTAAATTTTATGGATGTGACACGCATATCTGCTGCATACATATGATATTCTACTTAGGTTGCATATGGGTTGGGAAGTATGGAACGGAGGAAGTATATGAGGATCGCATGGTTGCTTGACAATCATGGATCCACCAACGGCTTTTAAGCCCAATACGTAAATGAAGGTAGTTCTGCAACCAGGCTACCATTGATGTGTCGGTTGGGTAGGTCAATATTTATATCCCCACATGATGTGATGGCGGACGGAGCTGGTGTGTAGTGGATGGATTATTGGGATGAGATTGCATTTCATGTTTAATGTATGATGATTTTTGAATGCTTGTTTTTTGTCGAGGGTTGTATACACTGAGTTTACGAAAACTCACCCCCTTCTTTTATTTTATTTTCAGGTGATGCTTAGTAGGAGGTTCGATGTTTGGAGGGACTTTGGGTGGCCAGCTAGCAAGACAATTTGGACTTGCTTTTTTCATTTTAAAGCATATAAGTCTCTGATTATTAAGTGATTATAGACTGGATTGTAATAAAGCCTTCCATTTTGTTATTATTTGGATTATTATTTTTATGTGATGTAATTATAAGAAGTTGAACATGGTTTCTTAAACTATAGTATGTCCTTTCTATGTTTTCGCGACTAAATTTTTAAAGTGACTTATTTTCATCAAATCATATGTTTTGAACAAGTGATTGGAAGGAGTTTGTTTTTTATAATTAATATTTTCTTTTATTTTAACAATGTTTTTCAATGAAAACACGGTTTTCGCTAAAACACTTCAATGTGACATGCCAGATTCGGCCATAACGTCTGGGCCGAGTTTGGTGTGTTACACTTAGTCCAAAAACACGCGGATCCTAGGCAGTTTTTGGGTCGGGTCACGTGGGTATAGCGTAAAACGATGCCGTTTTGGCCCTTAAATGGCTGAAGCAAAACAACATCATTTTGCTTCATCTACTTGAATCAATTTAAAAAAAAAATCATTTGAGCTAATATTTTAGAAAAAAAAAGAGAACACCCGCCACATTTTCTCTCTATCCCCACCCCAATCGGCTTGTGGGTTTCATCAGTTTCTGATACGCCTCCGCCTCTACCGTGGCTCATAGCCCCTTTTGGTCCTATTTTCGCGCCAGAGAGAGGACCTTCGACAACGAAACCACGGGTAGATTCAGATAAACTTTCCCCTTTTTCGTATAGAAGTGAAATATAAAAACTTAAAAGCAAAATCAATAGCAAAATATGAAGCGAAAATCACCTATTTCAATTTCTTTTCTATTTTCGATTGTTATATTTTTTTGTATTTCAGTACCTGTGTGTGTGTGTTCGTAGTATGCGTAAAAAAATACATTGAAAATCCCTAGCTTTGTATAGTCGAAAACATTAAAAAAAATCTATTTTTACTACTGTTATTTTTGTTGTGCTGTTGCATTTGTTTTCTTCGTAGGTATGAAGGTACGAAGACGACGTGGCGAGGGTAGCTGGGGGCCGTACATGGAAGCAACGGTGCACCTAGGGCTGAGGTTTCCTAGGTTTGCTGAGAGTATTTAAATTTTTGGGCCATTTGGGCCTTGTATATTTCAGGCTTGGTTTTAGCTTTAGGTCTGTTTAATTTTGGATTGGGCTTGTAATTGGGTAGAAGGCCTATTTTGTAATGGACTGTTAAAATTTTTACTCTTATTTGGTTTAATTTATTTTTTCGTTTCTGTATGGCCTTGGGCAAATTGGGCATATTACAGATGCCACAAGAAAATATCACTTTTCTTTACTATTCATTAATCAAATGTTAGAAAGATTATCTGGGCATATGTATTATTGCTTCTTTGATGGACTAGCTACTTTCAAATTCTAATAGCTTCCTAGGATCAAGAAAAAATGACATTTACATGTCCACATGGTACGTTTGCTTATCGACGAATGCCTTTTGGATTATGTAATGCTCCTGCTACTTTGATGAACTTGTAGAAGATATTATGGAGTTATTTATGGACGACTTCTCGATATTCGGTAATTCTTTCCATCTTTGTCTTAAAAATTTAAAATGAGTTTTAATGAGATGTGAGGAAGCAAACCTTGTACTTAATTGGGAAAAATGTCACTTCATGGTTCGAGAAGGGATTGTGTTAGGTCATAAAATTTCTAGTAAACGATTGAGGTTGATAAATTAAAAATTGAAACCATTGAAAAATTACCTCCCCTAAGCTCAGTTAAGGTTATTCGAAGCTTTTTAGGACATGCTGGTTTCTACAGAAGATTTATTAAAGATTTTTCTAAAATAGCTAAGCCTTTAACAAATTTTCTAGATAAAGATTTGCCTTTCGATTTCAGTCAAGAATGTTTAGAAGCATTTAATACTCTTAAAGATAAACTAATTAATGCTCCAATTGTAGTTGCACCTGGTTGGAATTTACCCTTTGAAATAATGTGTGATACGAGTGATTTTGCAGTAGGTGTAGTTCTTGGATAGCGAAGAGGCAAGCATTTTCAACCGATTTTTTATGCTAGCAAGACATTGACAGCTGCACAGGAAAATTATAGTACTACAGAAAAAGAATTGCTAGCTGTGGTTTTTGCATTCGATAAATTTATGCCATATTTGATTTTATCTAAAGTTGTCATTTACACTAACCATTCTGCTCTTTGTTATCTCCTCATTAAATTAGATGCAAAACCTCGACTTATAAGATGAATTTTATAATTGTAGGAATTAGATTTAGAAATCCAAGACAAGAAGGGAGCTGAAAATCTTGCAGCAGATCACCTTTCCAGGTTAGAGAATTCACATCTCAAGGAGCTTAATGAGAATGAGATAAATGAATCATTTCCTGAGGAACAACTTTTGGTTATAATTGACTCAGAAGTTCCTTGGTTTGTAGATAATGCAAATTACCTAGCCACTATCGTCCTACTAAAAGGGTTGACACGTAATCAAAAGAAGCGATTCTTTACTGATGTGAAAAATTATTTTTGGGAGGAATCTTTTCTTTTTCGTGTATGTGCCGATCAAGTAATTCGGAGATGTGTTACAAAATCAGAAGCGAGTAAGATCTTGGAACATTGCCACTTAGAACCAACAGGAGAACATTAGAGTGGGACTAGGACAGCACATAAAACGCTTGAATCAAGTTTTTATTGGTCCACACTATTGAAGGACGCAAACAAGTATGTTACTTCTTGTGATAAATGTCAGAGAACAGGTAATATTTCTAAACGTAATGAAATGCCTCAAACGTATATGCTCTCATGTGAAATATTTGATGTATGGGGTATCGACTTTATGGGTTCATTCCCTAGCTCGTTTGGTAATAAATATATCCTAGTAGCGGTCGATTATATGTCAAAATGGGTAGAAGCTTAGGCTTTACCTACTAATGATGCTAGAGTGGTAGTTAGATTTCTCAAGAAGCTTTTTTCTCGATTCAGAACACCTAGGGAAATTATTAGTGACAGGGGTACGCATTTTTGTAACGCTCAATTTGATAAAGTTCTTAAGAAGTATGGAGTACATCATAGGACAGCTACCCCTTATCACCCTCAAACCAATGGACAAGCTGAAGTTGTAAATCGAGAGCTTAAACACATCTTTGAGAAAACCATAGAATCAAATAGGAAGGATTGAGTGATGAAAGTAGATGACACTTTATGGGCCTATAGAACTGCTTTTAAACACCCATAAGAACATCTCCTTTCAAACTTGTTTATGGAAAAAGTTGTCATTTACCATTTGAATTAGAGCACAAAGTATTTTGGGCTATAAAATTCCTAAACTATGATCTCAAACTTGTAGGTGAAAAGAGATTGATGGAGCTGAACGAGTTAGATGAGTGGCGAGCGAATGCTTATGAGAACTCATGATTATATAAAGAAGCGACAAAGCAATGCCATGATGCTCGTTTGAGGCAACACAAACAATTTTTAGCTAGAAATCTTGTCCTTTTCTATAATTCAAGGCTCAAGTTGTTTCCTAGAAAGCTAAAATCAAGATGGTCAGGTCCGTTCGTAGTACAAACAGTTTTCCCCTACGGTACGATAGAGGTAGCTCATCCAGAGTATGGCACATTCAAGGTAAACGGTCATTGACTTAAACTTTATAGTGGTGAGGATTTTAGAAATGATAGAGAGGAACTTCAACTTCACGAACCTTCGTAGTCATGCGCACAAGGTAAGTCTAGCATAGACTTTAAATAAGCACTTCTCGGGAGGCAACCCGAGTATTAACACCTCTAATTTCTTTATTTTCATTTCATAATATTTATTTAGAATTAACTAAATATTAAAAATACAGGTTTTTGACCCACACAGCCTGGACACACAGGCATGTCCTTGGTCGTGTGGCCTAATAGAGGTGCGAAAATAAGTTACACGACCTGGTGACATGGTCATGTAACCCATATGGCCTAGACACATGGGCGTATCCTTGGCCATGTGGATCTTGAGACCTAGGTTTTAAAATTTAAGGAAATTGACAGAGAGTTATATAGCCTGGCGACATGGCCATGTAACCCACACGTCCTGGACACATGGGTGTGTCCTTGGCAGTGTGGATCCTGGAGTTTAAATTCCCAAAAATTGACAGAGACACGGCCTAAATATAGTCCACACAGGTGTGCGACACGGTCGTGTGGACCACATAGCCTGGACACATAGGCGTATCCAAGGCCGTGTGAAACCTGGAGATAAAATTTTCAATTTAAAAATAAGTCAAAGAGTTAAACGGGCAACACACACGGCTGTGTGTTCGGTCCCACAGGCATGTGTTCGGTCACACAGGCGTGGGAGAAGCGAAGGAGACTACAGATAGCCATGCGACACAGCTATGTGAACCACACGACTTGGACACACGAGCGTGTCCAAGGCTGTGTGAAAATTGGGATTATTTTATTAATTGCACACAAGCATGTGGTATGTCACACGGGCATGGGAGAAGCAAACGAGATTGCACACGACCGTGCGACACGGGTGAGTGAACCAGATGGCCTGGACACACGGATGTGTCCAAGGCCGTGTGAAAATTGGGCTTATTTTATTAATTGTACACGGGCGTGTGGTAGGCTACATGGGCATGAGAGAAACAAACGAGCTTGGAAACGGCCGTGCGACACGGTCGTGTGAAAACTGGAATTATTTTATTAATTGCACACGGGAATGGGAGAAGCAAACGAGATTGCACAAGGCTATGTGACACGGCTGTGTGAAGATTGGGCGGGGATTATTAAAAGCGCACGGGCTGAACATTGAACGACATGACCGTGTGGCCCAACACGGGGCTCACACTACCGTGTCCCCCATTTAACCCCTAACCCTACTTATTTTTTTTACTTTTATCTTTTTCTTCTCACAGCCCCAACCTTAGTCGTCGTTCACCCCTCTTTGAAGATCCGACCACCTTTACAATCTTACCTCCTCGCACGCCCCATCGACCACCATCACAAGCATCATTGCCGTCCTTGCCCTCTATTTTCTCCTCCTTCCACCCAAAAACCATAAACTTCACCAAACCCAACCCCCCTTCTTCCTTTCTTTCTTTCCCTCTCTCAAACCGTCGCCCCAATCTTTCCCTTCTCCATTGCGCCATGAAAACCCCAACCACTCCGTCAAACAACCTTCCCACCCTGTCTCTTCTCCCTCATATCTCCACCCTGACGCAATCTTAAACAGCCCCTCACCCTTCTCCTCGTCAAGCACCAGAACCGACCCCCACCTCCACCTCTCTCCCCGATCTCGCGTCGTTTGACCTGTCAAACACCGCGTCTCTATACCGGCCATCGTTGGTTTCCTTTTTCCCCATTTCCTTTTATTTATTTATTTATTATTTATTCTTATTCTTATTTATTTCTTTAATACTATTTTATTTCACTTTTTATTTTATTTTATTAGTTTTATTATTGATTTATTGTTTACTATTATTATTGCTTTATTGATTTGTTGATTCTTGTTCAGCTCAGTTCTTTATTGATACTTCTATCTCTATGCTTAATTTAGTTTTGAACACTAGCAGTATTTTGTGTTTATTTTGCTTTAGGGTCATTGCCTTTATTATTATTATTATTATTTTATTTTTCATATTCTGCTTGCTCATTCAAAATTTTTTTATATAGTGATCATTTATTTTATTTTTTCTACTATGTAGTAACATCATGCTTATTTAGTCTAATTGATTGAGCTGAACTTGGATGGTTATGTGACAGCCCTAAAGTGACCCTAGTCGGAAAGCAGTTTCGGGACCGCTAAACCGAGTCACCAAAGTATTTGAATATGATATTTATTGTCTAAAATATGTGAATATGAATGTGTGAAAGTTTTAAGCTTCGATTTAGTCGATTGCATGTGAATTTAGTAATAGGACTTACGTGTGACACTTTTGAAATGTGATAGGTTAATCTATAAGGACCTATTAATGCATGTTGTATAAATGATGGGTTTGCATGTCAAATTAGCCAAAAATCTAGATGGTGGCCGGCCATGCTAAGGGGTAAAACATATTATAAACATTTTGTGTTAATATGTTGTGGGAAGAATAATAAAATATGAGGGGAGTGGGAGGAGAAACCAAAGTTGTTTCATCCTTGCTCCCCCCATTTTGCCGTAACTTGAGGAAGGAAGAAGAAAGGAGTTCTCTTGCTTCATGTTCAGCTTGGATGAGGATTTGGAAGAGGTAAGTACCTTGAAATTCTTGGAAAATTATGTATAAAGAAGGTGGTTAGTTCAAGTTCTAATCATTCCATGAATTAAGTTTTGATTGTTTGGAGGTTTGATATTCGGCCAAGTAGTTTGAAGCTCTTAGTACATATATTTTTTCTTCTTTCTTGAAGGTTGAAATTGGGTTTTTCTTAAGGAGGTGCCGAATGTGGTCATTGAAGGGCCTTGAGGAACAATATGTGTGGCTTGGGTTATAACATTCGGCCATGGTAGAAAATGGAAGAGATAAATGGTTGTTAATTGTGATAGTTTAAGGAAATTGTAAGTAGTTTGAATAAATGAACAATAATAATAATAAATCATCTAGTGAATTGGTGTAGTTGCCGAATTTGAACTAGGAAGTTATTGAGTAATGTGTGTATTTTAAGTGATAGAATAGAGTGAATGCTTGGAATGTGATATGTATGAATTATAAGTTCGATTAAAAGCTGTTATATTGCCTTATCATTTTCGGAAATGTGCTTTGTCAAAGAAATTGAGGGTTGATGTTTAAGTGATGTGAGTATAGGGATATTCGGCTTGTAGTTTTATAAAAGTAATATGAGTGTTAGGACGGAATGATGTTTAAGTACGAATGTATTTGGATGGATGTGCTTATTAGTATAACTTGAGATAAAATGGTGCTTAGTCATCATAAGTAACCATATTTGTAGAATGTATTAAGTATATAATCGGCCTTAACATAGACATGCATATCCGGCCACATGAATGAATACATAGATTGATGTTGTACGTTCGGCTATAGGTAAGCATATTGATGGCTTTATCTTGACTTAGAAAATCGGCTAAAGGAGAATATTGGCTAATATGTTGAATTTGATTCATGATTTCATACATATATGACTCTAATGCCTAATATATATGGGCTAAGTACCTTGAATTTCTCTTTGATGTTCAAAATGATTAAATCAATTTATTTGTTAAATTAAGCTCAAGAGCAAAGGGGAACTAAATCCGATAAAGGAAAGGAAAAGGTGATCGAATAGTCGTTGAAATCGTTCGACAACTTCCGAGGTAAGTTTTAAGTGATTAAACGTTGAGTAAATTCAATCATAATGAGTTGATTTAATAAGATATGATGTGGCCATGATATGTCTTAAACCCAAATGGTAAGTTCATAAGTGTTTGGACTTGGAAATTTAAGAGCAAATTGTAATGATTTGCTTAGGACAGCAGCAGTAACGTGATTTTAGAAAATCACTATAAATTGTTGGTGTGGAATTATAGGCTGAATAAAATATGTAATCAAAGATTAATTAGTCTAGTTTCTTATAAAAGAGACCGTGTAAGCAAAGAAATTTCCTATAAAGAGATATTTAAAGTTGTGTGAGACAGTGTCAGAATGACTCTGAAATCCCCTGTTCTGTTTTTAGAAAATCATTATAATTTGTAAAAAAATGGTTATAAGATAAAATTTATATTCTTAGATTCCTTAATGAGTCTAGTTTCAAATAGAACATATTTTGAATTCTGTACAATGAGAAATTTGATTCGTAGTGAAGAGTGGTCAGATTAGTCAAACAGTGAAACAGGGGAAAATTTAAGAAAAATCTGGTATTGATTGGCCAAACCTAAAATTCTAAAAATTTTATGGATGGAAGATATATGAGTCTATATTCAGGGAAAATTAACGGCAATTAATTTTGAGTTTTGTAGCTCCAGTTATAAATAATTTAGTGACTATTGCTCAGGAAAACAGCTTGTAGTGAATATGTGAATTTGTTGTAAACATTGATGAAACTATTTGAGTTGCTTATAAGCTATTGCTGAAATTGATGTACAAGATAAATATATGTATATGTGGTAAAGCCGAATGGCTAATGTGAAATATGTATGAGATATGTATATGTGGTAAAGACGAATGGCTAGTGTGAAATATGAATGAGATATGTATATGTGGTAAAGCCGAATGGCTAGTGTGAAGTGTGAAATATGAATGAGATATGTATATGTGGTAAAGCCGAATGGCTAGTGTGAAATATGTATGAGATATGTATATGTGGTAAAGCCGAATGGCTAGTGTGAAATATGCAAGAGATGTGTGTATATTGTGGCCGAATGACCAAATGTGAAAGGTGTGTATTATTAGATATTTGATGAGGCAAATGAATTACAAATATAACAGTCGATGTGAATGTTGTAACATGTGATTAAATGTACATGAAACTTGGAAATATATTCCGGGTAAGACCCGATGACTACGTGTGGAGATTTTGTCCGGGTAAGACCCGATGACTACGTGTGGAGATTTTGTCCGGGTAAGACCCGATAACTACGTGTGGGGACTATTCGAGCTAAAGGTTTCGCTGAAGATTCGAGTAAAGCATAAGATTATACGACTTTACAGTAACAATTGGTAATAAATACGTTCAATGCGTTAAGCTGGTCAGGTATGTATTTTGAGATTATATTTAAGCTTGATTTGGACTAAATCACATGGTTGTTATGTGATGCATATGTGAGTAAAGCAATAAGACTGTTCTATGATTATTGTGCGTTTGGTCAATGTGGAAAGTTAGGTGAAAATATGTAATGTACCTATGTTTATAAGAGATCACTATCAAGCGAGAATTTATCTGTCTATTATATATGATGAGATGGGCATATTCGGTAAAGGGATGGTATGCCCGAAGGAAGAGTGAAATAAAAATACGAACAACTATGTTATAAATTAATTGTTATCTGTTGACACTGCTTAAAACTTACTAAGCATTGTAATGCTTACTCCGTTTACTTTGTTTCCTCTGTTTTATAGATCTCATTTGGAAGCTACAGGCTCGGGGATCGTCAGCAACTAGTCACACTATCACTATCCACTGCTTGTTACTGTTATGTTTTGAATTATTTTATGGCATGTAAAGAATAGACCAGTGGCTGAAGAATATTTTGGTTAATGTATATAAGCCATGCGAAAATGGCATCTTTTGAATGTGTACTTATAGCAGTTAAATTGTATCCCTGACTGTCTTTAGTATTTACCTAAAGGAACGTTCTTTATAAAAAAAATATTCAAAATTTTTACGGTTCGGATATGAGTTTCAAGTCCGGTAATGCCCCTTTACCTATTCCTGCGACGGATACGGGATAGGGGTGTTACAGGTTATTTCTTATTCACTTGGCTATTATGTTGATTCGTCAAATTAAATTAGGTGATTACATTTTTCTAGGCTTATTATGACAAAAACACATGGTAAGACTAAGACTGCCATCCTCGCTTCAAAAAAGCGGAAGGGCCCCGGCTCAACCTCCTCCTCAAGCGCCTTCGCTGAGGCTCGCCACCCCTATCTCTGATTTCTGGCGGCCCTCCAGGAGGAGTTATACCAGCTCCATTGCGTACGACCACTCAGCCTAGGCCGTTGCATTGACTGGGCCATGTTGGAGCAGGTCCGATTAGCTGATGACGTGCGCGCTATTATTGCCACAGCTCCATGGGATAGATTCTTCGACATCATCGAGCCCACCTACACAGAGCTCACCTTGGAGTTTTGTGCTACATTCTCGGTCCAGCAGGTCATGACAGTTCATGATGAGCCAGCCACCATCATCTTTCGTCTTTGTAGGTTAGTGTGACATATGAGCGTCCCAGAGTTCGGTGCTGCTATGGGACTATATTCAGAGGACTTTATGAGTGCTGAAGACTTTCTTCAACTTCATCGGCATATCCACCACTTACCATCACGATGTTGGACCGAGCTTATAGGGAGTTAGACACCATATGACGTGAGTCGCTCAAAGGCGACTTCTCTCTCTTTGACCTTACGGTACATTCACGCGCTCCTCGCTCATATCTTGACAAGACAGAGAGAGAGCATTGGAGTCGTTAGCACGTACGATGCATACTTTCTTTGAAGCATGACCCATGGCCATATTATTGATTTGGCTTACTTCATCGCTTTATCTTTCTGCCATCAAATTAACTGCCACAGGAGGGGCCCCATCTGCTTAGGTCTTTATCTAACTCGCCTCACTCGACACTTCGGTCTCCTCGACACATCGGAGCAGTCCCCTGCACTCACATTAGTAGGCCAGATGTTCCTTCAGGGCATCTCGAGCATGATACACATGAGGATAATCGAGCGGTGTCGTGGAGTGGATCCTCCTTAATACAGATTGTTTCATTCTTACGCTCAGAATGACCCTGAGGACTTCACTGATGATTTTCCTCCCTATCACGAGGATCCACCTCAACCTCCACCTTCGAGTCACCGACCTATTGCTAGCTTTTGAGGAGTATCTACCAAGGAGTTCACTAGCTTTGGTCAGTACTGTGTTCAGAGATTCGACAGTATTGATGCAACATTGCAACAGATTTTTCAGCATTTCCATATTACTCCTCCAGCACTGCCGACTCACGATGCCAATACATCTAATGATGAGGACCATTGAGTCCATTTATCATTTAATTTTAAATTTAATTTAATTTATTATTTTTAGTTTTATTTCTATTTTTATGTTTATTGTTATGTTTTTAGACTTCTTTTGTTTTTATATTTTGAACTATATATTTTTATTTATTTATTATGGTTGTTTCTAATCGAGTAACCCTTTAATCTTCTTCAGCGTTCTGTTTATTTTCTTATCAGTTGCTCAGAATCAGTCCCTACATCTACATTTATCTACAATTCTGCTATTCACTATTCTGGGAATTTCATCCAATATTCAGGGCAGTTTCAATTCTCTCCTTCTCTTATGACATTTTTGTTTCTACTATGATTATCTGTTTTTGTATATTGAAGACAATGTACATATTAAGTGTGGTAAGGTTATTTATATGATTATTAGAAAATCCCTAAATTATGTCTTGTATTCATGTAATTTTCTTATATTACTATTAGAATGAATTCTTATTGATTTGTGATTTTCATTGATGTGTTTTAGATTAAATTCATAGGTAATTGTGCATTGATTGTTTAAACTTTAAGACATGAGAGAATCAAGCATGATAAGTCTATTTTTAGACTTAAAAGTTGTTAGGTTGTTTCCCTAAATTTAAGTATTATCTTGAAGTTTGAGATGTGCAAGATTGACATCAAAAACCACAATTTTTGTGAGATTTTGAGCCTTTAGAGCATACACTTTTCTTGCTCACTTTATTATTGGTTATGAGTGTGTCAATGCTGATTGGTTATTCTAGAACTTACTTCGATTATACATGTCGGGACCACACCTTTGATTTGATATACTAAGATGATAAAGGCACCTGGGTTTTAACCCACTTATCCCATAAACCTACCTTTATAATTAACCCTTAGTGAACTCCTTTGAGCCTAACAAATAGTTTCTTGATTTACCCATTAATATAAACTCATAACTCATTTTTGATTCTTTGAGAATTGTTCCCATTTTATTGACTCCCTTTTTGTCGAGATTTGATTTGGTCAGTTGCCTAACTATGTTATTTTGTTTCAGTTGTTAAATTATCTCTTATTATCCATTGTTATTCAAAAAAAGTGAAATATATATATACATATGTTGATTATTACTAGTTCTATGTTTTGAGCTAAACAGTTAATTTCATATTCTGAGAAGAAGCTCATGTTTTTCTTAAATAATTTTGATTGATGTAATTATTCAGTAGTAGTTTATTTTCCTAGTTAGGTAATTTATCAATTTGATCTCGATTCTAACATTCTTTTTGAGCCTTTATCCACACCTTTAACCTAAGCCCCATTACAACCCTTTAAAGACCTTTTGATTTGTGTATCATCTCATTTTATAGTGGTGGAGATTTGATTTTCATGCAAACCCTATGGTAATGACTTTTCATGTTTGACTTTTGAGTGCTTAATTTTTGAACCTTAAACACTTTGAGTGATCTCAGTGAATTTTTAATGGGGACGTCAAATCTTGTCAGTTTTGAATTAAAGGTAATTACTTAGATAAGGGGAAATACCTATGTTTTCATGCTATAAAAATGTGTGACTTGGATTGTTTGAATCTTTAGTGCTCTTTTAGTTGAATTATCAATGTATGACTATTTGTGAATTATGATAAAACATTATTGATGAGAATTATGAATTGAGAGAGTTTAATTTTAATTATGAGTTCAGGATTTTGCTTGAGGACAAGCAAACGCTTAAGTGTGGGGATATTTGATAAGCCATAAAAGTAACATATTTTAATCCCATTCTTGATGCATTTTTGGATGATTTATTATTTAATTTAGTGAATTTGATGCTCATAATTCTTTAATTTCATGTTTTATACTTAGAAGAGCATAGGGGAACAAAAGGAGCAGAAAATGGGTCAAAATTGGACAAAACGGGCTATTTTAAGGATCCACACAGCCAAGCCTTTTCCCACACGGGCTGAGCACATGCCTGTGTGAGCCACATGGGTTGACCACATGCCCATGTGCTAGCTCGTGTCGATTTCAAACCTTGTTTCCCCAATACAAGGAAAAAGCCAATTTTTAGGGTTTCTAAGCATTTAAAAGTTTATAAATACATACTAGAAGAGGACTTGAGGAGACACGTAGAGCTGAATGAAGAAAACACTCGAAGAACGCCAATAGATTCAACTCAGAAGCAGGATCTCCTTCAAGACTGAAGGTCTCCATTCAATTTCTCTTGAAGTATTTGAGTTTCTTTATGTTTTGTTGCTTTCCTAAGTTTGAGATGTTTTCCTTCCAAAGTATGAACTAAATTCCCTAGATACCTGTGGAGGATGAAACCTAAGACGGATTTTATTATTTGATTTTCTTGAATTACATGATAAATATTTGTTCTTGATCTCAATTATGTGTTCTTATTTCATGTGTTAATGTTTTTAGGATATTAATTTATGATTGATGTGTTTATTCAGTTACTTTGTTTTTCCCCCGATCTAGACCCGAACTTCATTTTTCTTGATCTATAACACCACATTCAACTTATTTAATCATCACATTATTCAATTCAGCCTAAGAAGACATTATGGCAAAATTTACATTTTTGCCCCTAACTTTTCAACATTTTATAATTTAGTCCCTAGGCTCGTAAAATGAATTTCTTTCAATTTTTTCACAACCCAAGCCTAGCCGAATATTATCTATACTCATAAAAGCCCACATTTTTCATTTATTCACACTTTTCTACACATTTTATAGACTTTTACAAATAAGTCCCTATTTGACATTTTTACCGAAAATCACTTTGTAAATGTTGTTTATCTAACATCAAACATATGTATTCTACCATTAAAAATAAAAATAGACATATATTCATCATGGGTCAAATTTTAGACTTCAATTATTCTTCAAATTAGTCCTTGAAATAGCTAAATCAAGTTACAACGATCTCAAAAATATAAAAATCGTTAAAAACGGGACAAGAATGGACTTACAATGGAGCTTGAAAGCTTGTCCAAACCCTAGCTATGTATTCTTCTTCAAATTCGGCTATGCGGGGACTAATATGAGAAGATGGACACTTTTATTTAGTTAATTTTGTCCTTATTAGCCAAATTATTAAAATACCCTTAATGCATAACTTTGAAATTTCACCTAACCATGTCCATTTTTGTCCATCCTAAGGTATAATGGTCTAATTTCCATTTAAGGACCTTTAATTAAAAGTTCATAATAGTTAGACACCTTTAACTTATAGAATTCAAGTTTTCCACCTATTGCAATTTAGTCTTTTTAGTAAAATTGGGCACTCAATCAATAAAATTTCTTAACGAAATTTTCACACAATTATTCTATCACGTTGTAGACTTTAAAGAAATAATAAAATAAATATTTCTACTTTGGATTCGTGGTCCTGAAACCACTGTTCTGATTTGACCCAAAAACGGGTTGTTACACTTTAAGCTTCTTGAGCGAGTGGTCGGCCATGATTAGTGGATTTTGAGTTGAATTTTGCTTGATTTTTAAGTAATTTAATTGCCATAACATGTAACACCCTGAATTTGGGCCTAGAAGTTTTGGGCCTTGAGCATGGGAGAGGTTGAAGACAGCTTATAATATTCTGTTGTGCATGAAAATTTTGTAGTTGAAGGCTTATTTTAGTGGTTAAGTGTGCTGAGAAGTGTTGGAGAAGTCCTGGGTTCAAACCTGGACTCTAGCAAAAATTTTGGATTAAGGTGAATCAAACTCTGGGTGTAGTAGGTAGGCTTTAAGAATATTGTTGGAGAAATTGTGGCACAAAAAGCCTTGTGGCTTAGTGCCAAGTAGCGTGTGGAGCATTTAAGGGGAGGCATGTAACACCCCGAACCCGAGTCCGACACCGGAGTCGAACACGAGGTGTTAACAAACTTTGAAAAATTTCCAGACACTGCCCAATCTGTGTACTAGTCGCTTTAAAAATCATATCTTGAGCTTCACAACTCGAAAATCAGTTTCGTGATTTTTCCCTGAAACTAGACTCATATGCCCATCTACATATTTTTTTCTAGAATTTTTGATCGGGCCAATTACTACAGTTTATTAGTTAAAGTCTCCTATGTTACAGGAATCGACTACCCTGACCTTTGCGCAATACGACTTGGATATCTCCTTGTACAGGGCTCCAATACTGATGCCGTTTATTTCTATAGAAACTAGACTCAGAGAGGAATCTATGCATATATGGTATGACTCCTAATTATCTCTGGTTAATTTATAATCAATTTCCAAAGTCGGAACAAGGAATCCAGAACCCGTTCTGGTCCTGTCTCACGAGAACCTGAATATCTCTTAACATACTGTCCATATGATTGTTTCGTTACTTTCCTATGAAAGTACATTCTTCAAGGTTTGTTTACATAATTTATTCACTATTTAATTCCTTTCCTACTATTTTTAGTGATTTTCCAAATCTACGTCACTGATGCTGTCAGCATCTACCTTTAAGGTAGGCTTTACCTATTTCATGGTTCAACTAGCCCTTTTTGCATACATAGCACAATTTATGAAAGTGATTAACCATCCCCGTGGCCAATCCTTGTCAAGCATATCCACACCAAATGATTATAACATTATACTCAAACACATATAAGCCATTTTCGCATGGCTATCCAAAACTTACACATCACATAAAGTACTCGAAAAAAAAACAATGGGTCGTCCTATACATGCCATATCAAAATTCAACCAAAAGAGTACCCAAAAGAGCCTTTGATAGTGTGGGCGACTTCGACTTCAAGATCCCGAGTCCGATAGCTGGAGAACCAAAAATCTATAAAACAGAGGAGCAATGGAACGAAGTAAGCAATTTATGCTTAGTAAGTTTTGAGCAAGAAATTCCAGCATAACGAAAGCATAGCACACATTTAGCTAAACGGAATATTTCATAATACACAATTTTTCCGATATCAAACTTACTTCACAACGTTAACCCTTATGTACATACACAAAAGACCAACTTAGCCGAAGGCCGGTAGCTCGTTCATCAACTGAGCGAATATTTATTTGTAAGGGCTCGATTAAATTCAACACATACGTAACATATCCCAATATTGGGATGTTTTTCGAGTATTAGCTGGAATTTTACAGCAAGCTCATTCATTACCAAAATCACGTACCTTCGGAATTTAACCGGATATAGCTCCTCGTTCAAGTGCCTTCGGGACATAGCCCGGTTATAGTAACTCATACAATGCCTTCGGGACTTAACCCGGATTTTAAAACTCGCACGAATGCCTTCGGGACTTAACCCGGAATTAGTATCTCGCACAAAGGCCTTCGGGACTTAACCTGGAATTAATAACTCGCACAAATGCCTTCGGATCTTAGTCCGGATATAGTCACTTAGCACAAAGCCTTCGGGACTTAGCCCGGACAGCATTCAATTAATCATGCACATCTAACAATAATTCATGGCACATTCGTATTTCTTTTTCATTAGCAAAACTCAAACACAAGGCACATACCATCCTTGCACATTCGGCTCAATAGCCACACATAGAGCATGATTTTAATTTGCTTAAAACATGATTTAATCACATCGTAATTTAAGCTCTCTTACTCAAGAACTTACCTCGGGTGTTGTCGAACGATTCCGCTAACTATTCGACCACTTTTTCCTTCCCTTTATCGGATTTATTTCCCCTTTGCTCTTGAGCTTAATTAAACAAATAAATTGATTTCATCATTTAGGCATCAAAAAAAGATGAACACGAAGCACTTAGCCCATATTTATACATTAGACATTAAAGTCACATACATGTGAAATCATGCATCAACACAACATATTAGCTAATTTTTCCCCCTTGGCCGAATATGCATGTCTATTTTTGGGGTCGATTTCAACACTTAATACACACATATACACACTAGTAAAGCATCCTCTCCCTTCCCATCGATTTAACACATGCATTGCTCATTAACATGTAAAAGTTACATTCGGCCTTAGCACACAACTTGCTAGCCGATTCTTCTCCATTTAGCAACCAATGCACATATGTGCTCACACAAAAATGCTAAAAAGGAGGTTCAAGAATCATCAAGTCATCATCACATGCATCATTAACAAACTTCATATTTAGCATGCAATGGCATTAACACAACCTTCACCTAGGCCGAATTTTAACTCATCCTCTTGCCTCATCACCACCACATCAAACATCAACCAAGAATGATGCATCCATGGTCAAATGTCATTTCCATCACATAGCAAGATTTAGACCATGGGCTAGGTAGAACTCAAGCTAACAACTAAAACATGCATGCATCTCACGGAACATCATCAAACATACCTTAGCCTAGCTACATGCATGGCCGAACCTCTTCACCTTTCTTCTTCCTTCCTCCTTAAAATTATTGGCCAAGGATGAACCAAAGGATGAGAAATTTTTTTCTTTGTTTTTCTTTCTAGTTTCGGCAAGTATGAAGATGAGAAAAGGATGAACAAAAATTCTCTCCTTTCTTTTCCTTAGCTCACGGCAATGGGGGGGACAAACAACTACACACACATTTTTTTTTGTATTTACCATACTCCTTTTCATTATTTTATGCCCATGCCCCTTATTTTATTTGTTTTATCCCAACATTTTATGACACAAATTAACATATTTTATTTGTGCCATACTTATGCCATAATTTCCAAAAAAAAAATTGCACAATTGCTCATCATGCCCATCATGGCCGGCCACCTTGTTTTAAGGTGGGAAAATTGACATGCAAATCCACCTATTTCATACTATAAGTTATTTGGCCACTACAAACTAGCCTATAGCATTTGCAAAAATTTTTACATGAGTCACATTTCAAAATTTCACTCACAATTGGCAAAATCAAAGCATGAAATTTTCACACATGCACTTTCACATGAAATAAACATAGGATATAACATCTAATTATTATTGTGACTCGGTTTAGCGGTCCCGAAACCACTTCCCGACTAGGGTCAATTTTGGGCTGTCACAACTCTCCCCCACTTAAGAAATTTTCGCCCCCGAAAATCTTACCGGTAAATAGGTTTGGGTATCGTTCTTTCATCGAGCTCTCGGTCTCCCAAGTAGCTTCCTCGATCCCGTGTTTGAGCCATAACACCTTTACTAGCGGAACTCTTTTGTTTCGCAACTCCTTCACTTCACGAGCTAGGATACGCATCGGTTCTTCTTCATAGCTCATGTCGACTTGAATTTCAACCTCTGATGGGCTAATTATGTGCGATGGATCAGATCGATAGCG
The DNA here is from genome assembly GCF_007990345.1 of Gossypium hirsutum. Taxonomy (NCBI): domain Eukaryota; kingdom Viridiplantae; phylum Streptophyta; class Magnoliopsida; order Malvales; family Malvaceae; genus Gossypium; species Gossypium hirsutum. The sequence goes on along the minus strand of NC_053431.1, from coordinate 77,683,624 downwards.
TCGAAGCATCGAAACATGAAAGACGTCATGAATCTTTTCAAGCTCAGGGGGTAAAATCAATCTATACGCAACCGGACCAACTCGTTCGGAGATTTCGTACGGCCCAATGAATCTTGGGCTCAACTTGCCCTTACGGCCGAACCTGAGTATCTTTTTCCAAGGTGAAACCTTAAGGAACACTTTGTCTCCCACCTGATACTCGATGTCTTTTCGTTTCAAATCTGCGTACGACTTCTGACGGTCCGTGGCTACCTTCAGACTTTCACGGATTACCTTTACTTTCTGTTCAGCATCTTTAATCAAATCAACTCCGAAAATTTTACTTTCACCGAGCTCGGTCCAAAACAATGGTGTACGGAATTTACGACCGTACAAAGCCTCGTAAGGTGCCATCTTAATACTTGATTGAAAACTATTGTTGTAAGCGAATTCAATCAAAGGTAAATACCGTTCCCATGCACTACTGTACTCGAGGATGCAACATCTCAACATATCCTCAAGTATCTGAATTATCCGCTCGGATTGACCATCGGTTTGGGGGTGAAAAGCAGTGCTAAAATGCAGCTTGGTACCCAGAGCTTCTTGCAATTTCTTCCAAAATCGTGAGGTGAATCTCGGATCTCTATCCGACACGATAGAAACAGGTACCCCGTGTAATCTCACAATTTGATAAACGTACAATTCAGCTAGTTTATCCAATGAAAAATCCGTACGTACGGGGATGAAATGAGCCGACTTAGTTAGTCTATCAACAACAACCCATATCGCATCCTTCTTACTTGCTGACAAGGGCAGTCCGGACACAAAGTCCATTGTGATTCGATCACATTTCCACTCGGGTATCATGATCGGCTGGAGTAATCCTGAAGGCACTTGATGTTCCGCTTTCACTTGTTGACATATTAAACATCTCGAAACAAAGTCGGAGATGTCCCGTTTCATACCATGCCACCAAAATTGACGTTTCAAATCGTTGTACATTTTCGTACTCCCCGGGTGAATTGACATTCGGCTACAATGGGCTTCGCTCAGAATCATCGAAATGAGTTCCGAATTCCTTGGAACACACAAACGATTTCTGAACCTCAAACAATCATCATCATCAATTTGAAACTCCGATTCCTCGTTTGGAACACACTTAGCCCGTTTTGCAACCAATTCATCATCGACTTTCTGAGCTTCACGAATTTGATGAGTCAATAATGGTTTAGCTTTTAATTCAGCTACTAATACATTGTCTGGTAGAACAGACAAATGCACGTTCATCGCTTGTAAAGCAAACAATGACTTCCGGCTTAAGGCGTCCGCAACCACATTAGCCTTTCCCGGGTGGTAATCAATGACAAGCTCGTAATCTTTCAACAACTCAAGCCAACGTCTTTGTCGCAGATTCAAGTCTCGTTGAGTCATCAAATATTTGAGACTTTTGTGATCCGAAAATACATGGCACTTCTCACCAAACAGATAATGTCGCCATATTTTTAAAGCAAACACGATGGCAGCTAGTTCGAGATCATGGGTCGGATAATTCCTCTCGTGTGGCTTCAATTGTCTCGACGCATAGGCCACGACTCGACCTTCTTGCATCAATACGCAACCCAACCCAAGTAGGGATGCGTCACTATAAATGACAAACTCTTTACCTGATTCGGGTTGCACCAAAATTGGAGCTTCAGTCAAATGAGTTTTCAGTTGGTCGAAACTTTTCTGACATTTCTCCGTCCACTCGAACTTAACATCCTTTTGAAGTAGCTTCGTCATTGGTGTGGCTATCATCGAGAAACCTTTCACAAATCGTCGGTAATAACCGGCGAGCCCCAAAAAGCTCCGAACTTCAGTAATATTTCTCGGAGGTTTCCAGTCAAGTATGGCTGAAATTTTGTTCGGGTCAACACGAATACCTGACGCGGATACCACATGACCCAAGAAGCTAACCTCTCTTAACCAGAACTCACACTTATTGAACTTAGCATATAACTGCTTATCCCGCAAAATTTGCAGCACTAGCCTCAGATGCTCAGCATGTTCGGTCTCATCTCTTGAATAAACCAAAATGTCATCAATGAACACAACTACGAACCGATCCAAAAACGGTCTGAAGATCCGATTCATCAAATCCATAAATACCGCAGGGGCATTAGTGAGCCCAAACGGCATCACTAAGAATTCGTAGTGACCATATCTCGTTCTGAAGGCAGTTTTGGGAATATCTGAATCTCGAATTCGCAACTGATAATAGCCCGATCTCAAATCTATTTTTGAGAACACTGAGGCTCCCTTCAGTTGGTCGAACAAATCATCGATGCGCGGCAATGGATATTTGTTATTTATCGTCACTTTATTCAGCTGACGATAGTCAATGCACAACCTCATGGTTCCGTCCTTCTTTTTCACGAACAATACTGGTGCACCCCAAGGTGAGAAACTTGGTCGAGCGAAACCTCTATCCGTCAGTTCTTGCAACTGAGCTTTCAACTCCTTTAACTCGGTTGGTGCCATACGATACGAAGCTATCGAAATCGGCGTAGTCCCAGGTACAAGCTCAATACCAAACTCTACCTCCCGAATAGGTGGTAAACCCGGTAATTCTTCCGGAAAAACATCCGGGTATTCACAAGCCACCGGCACAGATTCGGGTTTCTTTTCTAATTCTTTGTCATCAAGTACATACGCAAGGTATGCTTCGCACCCTTTTCTTACATATTTCTGTGCCAACATTGCTGATATTACAGCTGGCATCCCCTCCAAGTCCGCAGACTCAATTCAGATTACTTCGTTATTTGCGCACCTCAAATCAATAGTCTTGCTCTTGCAATTCACAACCGCATCATGCGCGGTCAACCAATCCAAACGAAGGATAACATCAAATTCATCAAACGGTAAAAGCATCAAGTCCGCCGGAAAACAGGAACCTCGAATTTCCAGGGGACATTTCTTACACACTTTGTCGACAAGCACGTAACGACCCAAGGGATTTGACACCCGAATTACGAACTCAGTAGACTCAATAGGTAAAGTCTTACTGGATGCTAAGGTTTCACATATGTAAGAATGAGTAGAACCGGGGTCAATCAAAGCAATTACATTAGTATCAAAGAGAGTGAATGTACCGGTAATAACATCAGGCGAAGAAGCATTCTCGCGGGCACGTATAGCATAAGCTCTAGCAGGCGCACGAGCTTCGGATCTGGTTATATCATCTCTAGATCCTCTCTGATGACCACCAGTATTGCTCGCATTTCCAGATGGTCTACCCCGAGCAGTGGTAGCACCCGGTCTCCCACTCTGATTTACATTCTGTTCCGACAACCTCGGGCAATCTTTAATGAAGTGGTCAACTGATCCGCATTTGTAACAGGAGCGGTCAGGGAATCTACAACTCCCCGAATGCCATTTACCGCAATATCGGCATTTCGTTCTGTCTCGACGTTCATCCCCAACACTGGCGACTGAAGTGCCTCGTGTACCTACAAGGGGTCGATCACGATCTCGTCTAAAAAAGCCCGAAGTGCCTCTAAACTGGCCCGCATCATCCCGAAATCTCTTCGATGCCTGTTGAAGAGACCTTCCCGAGGATCTTTTACGAAACTCTCCAGTTCCCTCATCAACTCTTTGCTTTTCTTTTCTAAGCTCTTCGGCTTTACAAGCTCGTTCAACAAGTACCACGAACTCTCGTATTTCAAGAACGCCAACGAACATTTTTATATCTTCATTCAGCCCATCCTCGAAGCGTTTACACATAATAGCTTCGGACGAAACACATTCCCGAGCGTATTTGCTAAGTCTAACAAATTTTCGCTCGTAATCAGTAACTGACATGGAGCCTTGCTTAAGCTCAAGAAATTCCTTCCGTTTTTGATCAACAAACCTTTGACTGATATACTTTTTCCGAAACTCAGTTTGGAAAAACTCCCAAGTTACTTGCTCTCGGGGCACAACGGAAGTCAGAGTACTCCACCAATAGTAGGCAGAATCACGTAGCAAGGAGATAGCACACTTTAGGCATTCATCGGGTGTACAAGATAGCTCATCGAGTACCCGGATAGTGTTGTCCAGCCAAAATTCAGCTTGCTCGGCATCATCGCTATCCATAGCCTTAAATTCAGTAGCCCCATGTTTTTGGATTCTGTCAACTGGGGGCTTATTTGACCTTATTTGGTCAGTTACCGGTGGTATTGTAGGTGCGGGGGTGGTATTTGTCGGGAATGGAGGTTGTGGAACAGCCATATTAGTTCGAATGTATTGGTTGAACCAATCATTCATCACGCTATAGAATGCTTGTCTAGCTTCATCATTCGGATTACTAGCATTAGGTTGAGAGTCTGCCGGCACTGTCCCTTGTGCGGGAGCAGGCGCTACACTCTCAAGATCATCAGCTACCTCTCGGTCACGATCGGGATCCATTACTATAAATAAACACATTTACAATTGTCAGAAATCACCACACTATCAAGTAATCACATAAAATGGCATGTATAGCTAGACCCAACACATTACGGTAGTCCTAGAATCGACTAAACCGTAGCTCTGATACCAATAAAATGTAACACCCCGAACCCGAGTCCGACACCGGAGTCGAACACGAGGTGTTAACAAACTTTGAAAAATTTCCAGACACTGCCCAATCTGTGTACTAGTCGCTTTAAAAATCATATCTTGAGCTTCACAACTCGAAAATCAGTTTCGTGATTTTTCCCTGAAACTAGACTCATATGCCCATCTACATATTTTTTTCTAGAATTTTTGATCGGGCCAATTACTACAGTTTATTAGTTAAAGTCTCCTATGTTACAGGAATCGACTACCCTGACCTTTGCGCAATACGACTTGGATATCTCCTTGTACAGGGCTCCAATACTGATGCCGTTTATTTCTATAGAAACTAGACTCAGAGAGGAATCTATGCATATATGGTATGACTCCTAATTATCTCTGGTTAATTTATAATCAATTTCCAAAGTCGGAACAAGGAATCCAGAACCCGTTCTGGTCCTGTCTCACGAGAACCTGAATATCTCTTAACATACTGTCCATATGATTGTTTCGTTACTTTCCTATGAAAGTACATTCTTCAAGGTTTGTTTACATAATTTATTCACTATTTAATTCCTTTCCTACTATTTTTAGTGATTTTCCAAATCTACGTCACTGATGCTGTCAGCATCTACCTTTAAGGTAGGCTTTACCTATTTCATGGTTCAACTAGCCCTTTTTGCATACATAGCACAATTTATGAAAGTGATTAACCATCCCCGTGGCCAATCCTTGTCAAGCATATCCACACCAAATGATTATAACATTATACTCAAACACATATAAGCCATTTTCGCATGGCTATCCAAAACTTACACATCACATAAAGTACTCGAAAAAAAAACAATGGGTCGTCCTATACATGCCATATCAAAATTCAACCAAAAGAGTACCCAAAAGAGCCTTTGATAGTGTGGGCGACTTCGACTTCAAGATCCCGAGTCCGATAGCTGGAGAACCAAAAATCTATAAAACAGAGGAGCAATGGAACGAAGTAAGCAATTTATGCTTAGTAAGTTTTGAGCAAGAAATTCCAGCATAACGAAAGCATAGCACACATTTAGCTAAACGGAATATTTCATAATACACAATTTTTCCGATATCAAACTTACTTCACAACGTTAACCCTTATGTACATACACAAAAGACCAACTTAGCCGAAGGCCGGTAGCTCGTTCATCAACTGAGCGAATATTTATTTGTAAGGGCTCGATTAAATTCAACACATACGTAACATATCCCAATATTGGGATGTTTTTCGAGTATTAGCTGGAATTTTACAGCAAGTTCATTCATTACCAAAATCACGTACCTTCGGAATTTAACCGGATATAGCTCCTCGTTCAAGTGCCTTCGGGACATAGCCCGGTTATAGTAACTCATACAATGCCTTCGGGACTTAACCCGGATTTTAAAACTCGCACGAATGCCTTCAGGACTTAACCCGGAATTAGTATCTCGCACAAAGGCCTTCGGGACTTAACCTGGAATTAATAACTCGCACAAATGCCTTCGGATCTTAGTCCGGATATAGTCACTTAGCACAAAGCCTTCGGGACTTAGCCCGGACAGCATTCAATTAATCATGCACATCTAACAATAATTCATGGCACATTCGTATTTCTTTTTCATTAGCAAAACTCAAACACAAGGCACATACCATCCTTGCACATTCGGCTCAATAGCCACACATAGAGCATGATTTTAATTTGCTTAAAACATGATTTAATCACATTGTAATTTAAGCTCTCTTACTCAAGAACTTACCTCGGGTGTTGTCGAACGATTCCGCTAACTATTCGACCACTTTTTCCTTCCCTTTATCGGATTTATTTCCCCTTTGCTCTTGAGCTTAATTAAACAAATAAATTGATTTCATCATTTAGGCATCAAAAAAAAGATGAACACGAAGCACTTAGCCCATATTTATACATTAGACATTAAAGTCACATACATGTGAAATCATGCATCAACACAACATATTAGCTAATTTTTCCCCCTTGGCCGAATATGCATGTCTATTTTTGGGGTCGATTTCAACACTTAATACACACATATACACACTAGTAAAGCATCCTCTCCCTTCCCATCGATTTAACACATGCATTGCTCATTAACATGTAAAAGTTACATTCGGCCTTAGCACACAACTTGCTAGCCGATTCTTCTCCATTTAGCAACCAATGCACATATGTGCTCACACAAAAATGCTAAAAAGGAGGTTCAAGAATCATCAAGTCATCATCACATGCATCATTAACAAACTTCATATTTAGCATGCAATGGCATTAACACAACCTCCACCTAGGCCGAATTTTAACTCATCCTCTTGCCTCATCACCACCACATCAAACATCAACCAAGAATGATGCATCCATGGTCAAATGTCATTTCCATCACATAGCAAGATTTAGACCATGGGCTAGGTAGAACTCAAGCTAACAACTAAAACATGCATGCATCTCACGGAACATCATCAAACATACCTTAGCCTAGCTACATGCATGGCCGAACCTCTTCACCTTTCTTCTTCCTTCCTCCTTAAAATTATTGGCCAAGGATGAACCAAAGGATGAGAAATTTTTTTCTTTGTTTTTCTTTCTAGTTTCGGCAAGTATGAAGATGAGAAAAGGATGAACAAAAATTCTCTCCTTTCTTTTCTTTAGCTCACGGCAATGGGGGGGACAGACAACTACACACACATTTTTTTTTGTATTTACCATACTCCTTTTCATTATTTTATGCCCATGCCCCTTATTTTATTTGTTTTATCCCAACATTTTATGACACAAATTAACATATTTTATTTGTGCCATACTTATGCCATAATTTCCAAAAAAAAAATTGCACAATTGCTCATCATGCCCATCATGGCCGGCCACCTTGTTTTAAGGTGGGAAAATTGACATGCAAATCCACCTATTTCATACTATAAGTTATTTGGCCACTACAAATTAGCCTATAGCATTTGCAAAAATTTTTACATGAGTCACATTTCAAAATTTCACTCACAATTGGCAAAATCAAAGCATGAAATTTTCACACATGCACTTTCACATGAAATAAACATAGGATATAACATCTAATTATTATTGTGACTCGGTTTAGCGGTCCCGAAACCACTTCCCGACTAGGGTCAATTTTGGGCTGTCACAAGGCATGGGTTCGAATCCCATGGCAAGCAAAGAGCATTTATTTTGCTAACAGGGGCGGCAAGAGTTGGTGTTGAATTTAAACTCTGATGATGGAGGGATCCCATATCGGGAAGCTAACATAAGAGTGGATGCGAAGTTGGCTTTAAATAGAGAGAATCGTGAGGAGAGTAAAGGTACCTTTCTTGGTTGATCCCTTTCGCTTTGTGGCGTGCTCGGTTGGGTTGGGCGCCGGCTAAGAGTGGTCGGAGCGTGGATTAACTCCAGTCTCCAATCAGGTGTGTATTTCTCACTACTCTAGCTGTAGGATGGCTACTTCGGGCCCCGATGGGCCGAAAGGGGCCATATAGGCCTAATGGGCTTACGGGCCCAATTGGATAAGTTGTTTGATTGTGTAGTAAATATTGGACTAGGCTAGGTGAATCTCATATCTGTGGCTAGATTTGGGCTAAAAGGGCCACACGAGCGTGTGGGCCCATTTGGGCCGAGAAGGGCTTTAGGTCCATTCGTATTGTTATCCCTGTTTAGAATGCTTTAGTTTACTAAATTACCAAAATACCCTCGATTAGCAAAATTACCAAAATACCCTTGGTTTGTAAAATTATTGAAATACCCTTGGTTTTTAAAATTACCAAAATACCCCTGGTTTGTAAAATTACCAAAATACCCCTGATTTGTAAAATTACTAAAATACCCCCGATTTGCAAAATTACCGAAATACATCCGATTTGCAAAATTACTGAAATACCCCGATTTGTAAAATTACTAAAATACCTTCAACTTGTAAAATTACCAAAGTACCCCCGATTTACAAAATTACCGTTTTACTCTCGATTTACAAAATTACCGAAACACCCCTATAGGGTAGAATTACTGAAATACCCCTGTAGGGTAGAATTACCGAGATACCCTCGTGGGGTAAAATTACCATTTTGCCCCTTGGGTGTTAAATGACTATTTTGCCCTTGTGGGCAAGTGACTGACTTGGACTATGTGGTTGACGGATTTGATTGTGAATATATGTTGGTGATATGAATGACTTGATTGTGATTGTTTGATTCAAATATGGGCATGACATTCTGCATACATGACATGTTGCATGGGTTGGGATTTCGTACGGAGGAAGATCTGATCTGTTAAGGTCGCACGGGTCGCCCGAGATGACTGTGGACCGATCGATGGCTGAGTGCCGATCATGTTACCGAAGGTTGTGTGCCATTATTTTGGGCTTCGTATTGATATTGTGGGCTTCGTGCCGATTATAGACACGTTATCGATGGCTCTGTGCCAACCTAAATATGGCTTCGTGCCATCTTGACTATGGCTTCGTGCCAAACGTATTTACCTGTGGCTATGTACCTAACATATTTTTTGACGACTCTGTGTCAATCATATTTACCGAAGGCTGTGTGCCAGTTATGGTACCGTCACTGATGGCTATGTGTCGAAGTTATTACAGTTATCGATGGCTTTGTGCCATGTATTATGTTAAGTGGCTTTGCCACATTATCTGATTCTAGTGGCTATGCCACAAATATTTGTTCTGGTGGCTCTGCCAAAATATTTGTATCTGGTGACTCTATAACAATATCTGTTCTGGCAGCCATGCTGCAAATTCTGTTGAGTGTAGGGCTGGGTGGGTTAAGCTATTCCCCACATGGAGTGTAGGGTCGGTACGGGGGTGTATACGGTTGGATTGGGTTAGGATTGCATTCACATTCTGATTTTGATTCTGTTACCTGATACTGATTCTGATTCTGTCACCTGATTCTGATTCTGATTCTAGTTCTGATAATGTTTCTTATTCTATAATGGGTTAAAGCCCATCTGGTACTGTCTCTTATAGTGGGATAAGGCCTAATTGATACTGAAATTGTAAGTAAGGCTGGGGCCAGACTTTTAATTCTTTTATATGACTGACTGTTCCTTTTTAGTAGGGGATTTCACACTGAGTTTTCGTAAACTCACCCCGTTTTTTAACCTTTCAGGTAATTTCTAGCCTTAGACGGATCAGAGCTGCGAGGGGCTCGGAGGAAGCCACACACATTGTTTATTTTATAGTTTTGATTATTACCTTTAAATGTTTTATGTGGGTTGTAGTAAAGCCGTTGTAATTTTTTGGATTTCAAGTTTGAAATTTTACTTATTGTTCTTATAATTGCTAGTATTATAACACGGTTTTTTAAAAGCAATTACTGTTGTTCAAAACATCACGCATCCGCAATTATTTTTAAATTAAGCTTCTGCAACTGCCAATATTTTTACAAAGTTGTTAAGAATGTTATTTAGCTGAGGCTTTCTAGCAAGGTTTAAAAAGTGTATAAGTTTTTAATTATTAAGAAGGTTTTTTAATGGAAACATGGTTTTCGAAAAATACGTCATTGTGATACGTCAATGTGACACGTTAGATTCGAGCCAAACTTCCAGGCCGAGTTTGGGGTGTTACATTTAGTGGTATCAAAGCCAAGTTACAACAACTCGGCTATGGATTGGGTTTTCAAAGGTTGAATTTCAGAAAATTACTTTCAACCACGTGGTCAGTTTGAAGTATTTCTCTTAAAAAGTGTGGCACACCGAGTCTCCGACACCGAATCCGTAAGTCTTCTAAATACTTTTGTCTATTTAGAAATTGAAATGCTGTAGATTCCTTAGATATTGGTCTGAATTTAAATTTGGCATTTATTTTATGTGGATGTGATGTTTGGATATAGAAATTGTATATATGTGTGATAAATATGTGTCTGCTTTAGTGAATAAGTGTTGTATGTATGAGATGTTTCAAGTTCTAGTTGAAGTGTGATAGTGATAGTAGGATCAGAATGCGCAGCTGTAGCGTAGTGGGGTAGATGTTACACGACCACCTTGTTAGATGGAAATTTCGAGGACGAAATTTCTTTAAGGGAGGTAGAGTTGTAACACCCTGAATTTGGGCCTAGAAGTTTTAGGCCTTGAGCATGGGAGCGGTTGAAGGCAGCTTATAATATTCTATTGTGCGTGAAAATTTCGTAGTTGAAGGCTTGTTTTAGTGGTTAAGTGTGCTGAGAAGTGTTGGAGAAGTCCTGGGTTCAAACCTGGACTCTAGCAAAAATTTTGGTTTACGGTGAATCAAACCCTGGGTGTAGTAGGTAGGCCTTAAGAATATTGTTGGAGAAATTGTGGCACAAAAAGCCTTGTGGCTTAGTGCCAAGTAGCGTATGGAGCATTTAAGGGGAGGCATGGGTTCGAATCCCATGGCAAGCAAAGAGCATTTATTTTGCTAACAGGGGGCGGCAAGAGTTGGTGTTGAATTTAAACTCTGATGATGGAGGGATCCCATATCGAGAAGCTAACATAAGAGTGGATGCGAAGCTGGCTTTAAATAGAGAAAACCATGAGGAGAGTAAAGGTACCCTTCTTGGCTGATCCCTTTCGCTTTGTGGCGTGCTCGATTGGGTTGGGCGCCGGCTAAGAGTGCTCGGAGCGTGGATTAACTCCAGTCTCCAATCAGGTGTGTATTTCTCACTACTCTAGCTGTAGGATGGCTATTTTGGGCCGCGATGGGCCGAAAGGGGCCATGTGGGCCCAATGGGCTTACGGGCCCAATTGGATAAGTTGTTTGATTGTGTAGTAAATATTGGACTAGGCTAGGTGAATCTCATATCTGTGGCTAGATTTGGGCTAAAAGGGCCACACGAGCGTGTGGGCCTATTTGGGCCGAGAAGGGCTTTAGGCCCATTCGTATTGTTATCCCTGTTTAGAATACTTTAGTTTACCAAATTACCAAAATACCCTCGATTAGCAACATTATTGAAATACTCTTGGTTTGTAAAATTACCAAAATACCCCTGGTTTGTAAAATTACCAAAATACCCCTGATTTGTAAAATTACTGAAATACCCCTGATTTGCAAAATTACCGAAATACCTCCGATTTGCAAAATTACTAAAATACCCCGATTTGTAAAATTACTAAAATACCTTTAACTTGTAAAATTACTAAAGTACCCCTGATTTATAAAATTACCGTTCTACCCTCGATTTACAAAATTACCGAAACAACCCTATAGGGTAGAATTACTGAAATACCCCTGTAAGGTATAATTATCGAGGTACCCTCATGGGGTAAAATTACCATTTTGCCCCTAGGGTGTTAAATGATTGTTTTGCCCTTATGGGCAAGTGACTGACTTGGACTACGTGGTTGACGGATTTGATTGTGAATATATGTTGGTGATATGAATGACTTGATTGTGATTGTTTGATTCAAATATGGGCTTGACATTCTGCATACATGACATGTTGCATGGGTTGGAATTTCGTACGGAGGAAGATCTGATCTGTTAAAGTCGCACGGGTCGGCCGAGACGACTGTGGATCGATCGATGGCTGATTGCCGATCATGTTACCGAAGGTTGTGTGCCGTTATTGTGGGCTTCATATTGATATTGTGGGCTTCGTGCCGATTATAGACACGTTATCGATGGCTCTGTGCCAACCTAAATATGGCTTCGTGCCATTTTGACTATGGCTTCATGCCAAACGTATTTACTTGTGGCTATGTGCCTAACATATTTTTTAACGACTCTGTGTCGATCATATTTATCGAAGGCTGTGTGCTAGTTATATTACCGTCACTGATGGCTATGTGCCGAAGTTATTACAGTTATCGATGGCTTTGTGCCATGTATTCTGTTAAGTGGCTTTGCCACATTATCTGATTCTGGTGGCTATGCCACAAATATCTGTTCTGGTGGCTCTGCCAAAATATCTGTATCTGGTGACTCTATCACAATATCTGTTCTGGCAGCCATGCTGCAAATTCTATGGAGTGTAGGGCTGGGTGGGTTGAGCTATTCCCCACATGGAGTGTAGGGTTGGTACGGGGGTGTATACGACTGGATTGGGTTAGGATTGCATTCACATTCTGATTTTGATTCTGTTACCTGATACTGATTCTGATTCTGATTCTGTCTCCTGATTCTGATTCTAATTCTGATTCTAATTCTGATTCTAGTTCTGATAATATTTCTTATTCTGTAATGGGTTAAAGCCCATCTGGTACTGTCTGTTATAGTGGGCTAAGGCCCAATTGATACTGAAACTGTAAGTAAGAATGGGGCCAGACTTTTAATTCTTTTATATGACTGACTGTTCCTTTTTAGTAGGGGATTTCACACTGAGTTTTCGTAAACTCACCCCGTTTATTAACCTTTCAGGTAATTTCTAGCCTTAGACGGATCGGAGCTGTGAGGGGCTCGGAGGAAGCCACACACACTGTTTATTTTATAGTTTTGATTATTACTTTTAAATGTTTTTTGTGGGTTGTAGTAAAGCCGTTATAATTTTTTGGATTTCAAATTTGAAATTTTACTTATTGTTCTTATAATTGCTAGTATTAGAACACGGTTTTTCCAAAGCAACTACTGTTGTTCAAAACATCACGTATCCGCAATTATTTTTAAATTAAGCTTCTGCAACTGCCAAGATTTTTACAAAGTTGTTAAGAATGTTATTTAGCTGAGGTTTTCTAACAAGGTTTAAAAATGATATAAGTTTTTAATTATTAAGAAGGGTTTTTAATGGAAACATGGTTTTCGAAAAACACTTCAATGTGACACGCCAGATTCGAGCCAAACTTCTAGGCCGGGTTTGGGGTGTTACATAACAACTTAGGATTGAGACTCGGTAAAATGTAAATCTTCGGGCAAATCTTTAATATATCTATTGCCACACTTTGCACTTTCCAACTTGTTCATTCTTATTTATGATTTCCACCTCATGTTTTATTGTGTGAAAATAAAAATTCATAATAAAACCCAATCCTAAAATATTAAATAACATAAGAATAGAAATAAAATAAATTCAAGATCCCCCTATTAATTTTTTTGCAGATCCCTCCGAATTTGACTCATCTTTTGCTTCATCGTCTTTTTTTTTTTGCATGAATCACTTCACTCCTTATTTGATAGTGGACTCTATGGTTCAAATATGAAATCTGGAAAATCAGGAACAAAAATAAGCGGGTCATTGTATATTTTCTTAAGAGCGCTTTTCATTGAGTCATCTCTATTTTTGAATATCTCTAGTAAGCTTGTTGCTGCCACTGCATATGTTGCATTATGTCCTGTAACTTTGATAGCTCATCTCGAAGATTTGGGCGAGGCTAATGACTTCTGAACATTGAGGTTGCGACGTTAGGTTCGGTTACTAGTTCCATTGGTTCTACCTTATCAAGGATTTTAGCTGACTACATTGGTTCGATCTCTGTGGGATCTTATTCTTCTTCTTCAGGATCGTCTCTCTTGTCAACTCATTATTGAAGAAAAGAATCTCCGGCTATTCGGTAGAAGTCCCAATCTATGATTGTGCCCTGGCTATAACTTGTATTCTTTACGTTTGTAAGAATTTTAGCTTTCAAGCGTAAAATTGTTATTGTAAAGGGAAAGTAAGCTACGCCAGAACGTCTAACAGTACAATTCCGCATTTCTCTCAGGATGATTTTTCCCACATTAATGGTCTTTCTAGTAAAAACCAAGTATAATAAGACCATTCACTCTAATGAAATTGTAGTCTCATGTGAAATAGGCATAAGGCTTAATCGAATGAAATAGAACCATACCTTTGCTAGTTGTGTCAAATATTCTCTATGACAAGTGTGAATTCTTGCTTTGAGACAGTTCATTTAGAACTTGGAACTGTAAGTTCCTCAAGAATTTCTTACAGATTTCCAATCTCAATATTTCTCATCAAGGAAGAATATCCATCATCTTCAAAATTAGGTAATTCAAAGAATTCATTAATAGTGTTTGAGGTTATTGGTACCTTGATTCCTCAAAAAACAACTTTCATCAATTCATTTGAGGTCAAATTTGCATAAAATTCACGAACTAATTCCTCATCTACACTTGGTCTTTTCTCACAAAACAACTTCCAATTGAGAGCTTCAGCAATTTGTCGAATGCACGCCATGAAATCAATATAGTTGCTTTCTTTCAGTGTAAAGCGTTTTTTAGGGTGCATTTGTTGATTCTGGAAGATGTTTTCATATCTTGCTTTGGCTTCTTCACAATGACGTTTGTTTTGGGATTCATCAATTTGGATAGAGGCACGAGTCCTCTTGCGAGGCATGATTAACTTTAACATAAGATAGAAAAAAATCTCAAAAATTCAATTAGTATAAAATACTAACAATTTAGTTAATTGAAAAATTAAGTAATATTAAATTTTGGGAGAAAATTTGTCTTACCACATTTATATAAAGATTAAGAACTCTAAGAAAATAAATATAAAGCAAAACAGGCCGGTTTAGGGATGGTTGTAGAGTGTCTTGATGGTGTGGTGCGATAGGCCAGGGTGTTGGTACGAGTAGCAAGGCAATGAGTGAGCAGATGCGTAGACAGCAAGCAACACTGTTAAGCAACCAGCAGGGTTGGTGCATTGGCGCACGATAGTGGGTGTGTGAGAGCAGGTCTGGCACGAGCAATAGTAGCGGCGTTAGCTGCTAGGTGCATGCGTGGGCTGCTGGCCAAATGGGGCTGCTGCTAGGCGTGTGGGCGACAAGCGGAGTTGGGCGGAGTTGCGGCTAGAGAGTTAGGAGCTGTGGCACTAGGTGATTCGATACTTGGTGGGTTTCGGATGCTAGGATTGATAGAGGGATGGTCGAATGGAGGTTGGTTTGATAAGTGATGAATGACGGAGAAGGTTGATGGTATTTAAAGTGAAGAGAATATGGGTTAAACTAGAATTTTTAAAACAATTTAACAATTAAAATATTCTAAGTTCTAATTCTTCACAAAGTTAATAACAATTAATAATTAAAATAATGCATATTAAATTATTATTTTTCTATTAATTTATTAAAATAAAAACTATAAAATAAAATATAATCAAATTTAAACTAATCCTAATTTTATGCAAAGTTGATAATAATTAAGATATATTATAATATATATAATTATATATTAATCATTATCATCCTATTTATTAAATTTGAATTAAAAACATTTATTGTAGATGCCTTTGAAAATATTTACAAAAAGAGAAACCAAATTTTAAAAATAGTTCAATTAAGTACCTAGACTTAAAGAAAATTTGAAATTGAGTTGCAATTAAAACTTGGATCAAAATTGACCCTTTTATTTGAAAAACTAAAAATTTATTTTTCCATTTAGGGAATAATTTCTCAAAAGATTTTGTTAAAATCAAATCCCAGGAAAGATTGGAGGGGTCACAAGTGGTCACGCTTAAGTTCCAATCTCCTAGACAGAATTTATTTAAACATACTAATCCTGAAAATATACCCTAGATCATTTATTTAAAAGAAAAAATGAAAAAAATTAAATATCTGATAAAATGAATGAGATTTGATCCCGTTCAATTTTATCCCCCCAGTAATGTTTTAAGCGCTGAGCATTGACTTGAAAATTACCTCCCTTAGTTTGAAATTCGACAACTCCGTATGGATAAACTTGGTGAACCTTAAATGGACTAGATCAACATGATTTTAACTTACTTGGAAAGAACCTTAATCTAGAATTGAATAACAAGACTTGCTGACCTGCTTTAAATTCTCAAACTCGAATGTGCTTGTCATGCCATCTTTTAAGTCTTTCCTTGAGTAATTTGACATTCTCATATGAGAACATTCAGAATTCTTCTAACTCATTGAGTTGAAGCATCTGTTTCTCTTTAGCAAGCTTAAGATCCCAGTTGAGTTGTTGGAAAGCCTAGTAAGCTTTATGCTCTAACTCCAAGGGTAGATGACAGGCTTTCTCAAAGACCAACCTATAGGGTGACATCCCTAAAAGTGTCTTGTATGCTGTCCTGTAGGCCCATAAAGCATCATCCAATCTTTTGGATCAATCTTTTCGATTTAGGAAAACTACCTTCCCAAGTATGCCTTTGATCTCTTTGTTTGCCAGTTTAGCTTGCCTATTCATCTGCGGATGGTAGGTTGTGGCAACCTTATGCTTCACTCCATGTTTGTCGAGTAACCATTTCAACCATTTGTTCATAAAATGGGGCCCTTCATTACTGTTGATAGCTCTCGGGGTTCCAAACCTTGCGAACATATGCTTCTGCAAAAACTTCATCACAACCTTAGCATCGTTCGTTGGATATGCCTCGGCCTCAGCCTCACCTACTTAGACACGTAATCTACTTCTACCAATATGTACTTGTGACCAAAAGATGGAGGGAAAGGACCGAGAAAGTGAATACCCCAAACATTGAATAATTCTACCTCAATTATGTTTGTTTGGAGCATCTCATTTCTGTTGGTGACGTTTCAAACCCTTTGACATCGAGCACAACTCTTTACATAAGCATGCATGTCTTTGAATAGCGTTGGCCAAAAGAATCCGACTTTCAATACCTTGGACACAATACGTGTACCTCCGAAGTGTCCCCAACTCGGAGCAATGTGCAATGATATAAAATCTTATATACTTCATCTTCTGTCATGCATCTCCTGATCATTTGATCTGCACACTTTTTAAACAAGTATGGTTCTTCCAAGAAATAGTACTTCACATTGTGAAAAAAATTTTAATTTGATGATACATCTTGTCAATCGGCATCAAACCACAATCTAAATAGTTAGCAATATCATCAAACCAAGGGGTATTATGGATATGATTTACCTTTAGTATGTGTTCATCTGGGAATGTCTCTTGAATGTGTATAAGTGGGGAATTCCCTTCTTGAGGCTCCAACCTGGACAAGTGGTTTGCTACTTGGTTTTCTACCCCTTTTCAATCTTGAATTTCTATATCAAACTCTTGGAGTAGAAGTACCCATTGGATTAATCTCAACTTAGCATCTTTCTTGGCAATTAAATACTTAATTGCCGAATGGTCCATATAGACAGACACTTTGGTACCTACAAGATAAGATCGAAACTTGTCAAAAGAAAACACAGTAGCAAGTAACTCTTTCTTTGTTACCGTATAATTCAACTTAGCTCTAGTTAGAGTCTAACTTGCGTAGTAGATGGGATGAAAAACTTTATTCCTACACTGGCCCATCACAACTCTTATCGTGAAGTCACTTGCGTCACACATCAATTCAAATGGCAATTGTTGAAGCTAATCGGTTTTTCAAATCATTGAAAGCTCTTTAGCACTCTTCATCAAATTTGAACATCATGTCCTTCTCAAATAATTTGCATAAGGGTTTAGCA
This sequence comes from Gossypium hirsutum, assembly GCF_007990345.1. Taxonomy (NCBI): domain Eukaryota; kingdom Viridiplantae; phylum Streptophyta; class Magnoliopsida; order Malvales; family Malvaceae; genus Gossypium; species Gossypium hirsutum. The sequence goes on along the minus strand of NC_053431.1, from coordinate 77,665,781 downwards.
ATTTTGGAGAACTCATTGATAAATCTCTGATAGAAACCGACGTGGCCCAAAAAGCTCCTAACACCCTTTACAAATGTTGGAGGTGGGTGTTTCTCAATAACATCCACCTTTGCTTTATCTACCTCGATTCCATGTCTCGTTATCTGATGCCCTAGAACAATACCTTCTCGTACCATGAAATGACACTATTCCCAGTTGAGTACAAGGTTTGTTTCTTCGTATCGCCTTAGTACCTTGGCTAGATTGGCTAAGCAATCATCATAAGTGTCTTCAAACACTAAAAAATCATCCATAAAGACTTCCAATTATTTCTCAACCATGTTAGTAAAAATTGACATCATACATCTTTGAAATGTAGTAGGTGCATTACATAAACCAAATGGCATGAGTCTAAATGCAAATGTACCATACGAACATGTGAAAGTTTTTTTATGGTGATCTTTTTGCACTAATGTGATCTGATTATACCCCGAGTATCCATCGAGAAAACAGTAATGTCTGATCCGTCGAGTCTGTCCAACATCTGGTCTAAGAACGGCAAAGGAAAATGATCCTTTCTTATCGCTTTGTTTAGCTTTCGGTAATCGATGCAAACTCTCCATCCCGTAATTGTTCTAGTTGGTATTAGCTCATTATTTTCATTTTCTACAACCGTAATATGTCCTTTCTTTAACAAGCACTGGACCGGACTTACCTACGAATTGTCTGAGATGAGATAAATTATACCCGCATTTAACCACTTAATGATTTCTTTCTTTACCATGTCCTTCATGATGGGGTTCAGTCTTTGTTGTCCATCAATCTTCCCTTTCTCGCAATCTTCCAAGAGGATCTTGTGCATGCATATAGATGGAATAATGCCACGAATATCGACTATCGTCCATTCGATAGCCTTCTTGAATTGTTTCAACAGTAAGATTAGTTTCTCTACTCACTCTTCGGTTAATTACACTGAAAAAATAACAAGCAAAGTAGAAGTATTACCTAAATAAACATATTTTAAATGTGAGGGAAGTACCCTCAGTTCTAAAACCATTCATTGGATGAGGTTCCACAGATATAAGACCGCTGTGTATGAACTGCGTTAACAAAGACTAATTGTGTCGATTCTTTTTTGCTTTTTTTTTCACTGCATGTTTTCGTTCTAATTACTGTTACAATAAACATTTAAGTAAAGTTGATTTTATCATATCGACAAACTAATTATATTTTTTCAGCTAAATACGAATGTATTAGTTTTAAAAAATTGTCCTAATGATAAAAAGCCATAGTTAACATATTCTTCGGTTAGCCAAGATGTTTTGGTTGGGCATAATCCCTTTTCTTTAACTCAAAAGGTTGAAAGCAGGATTACGAATTAAATCCCCTTTAGTTAGCTTCTAGCAAAGCTAAGTATTCATCCTCCTCTTCATCACTTGGAGGGTCTGATGTCAAAGTTTGCTCCAATGGATCCTCAACAAAGTTAAGTTCCTTTTCCATGATTAATTCCTCTAAATCGGATATTGCAAAACAATCATAAATTGTGTAATGTTACCTAATCGTCCTGAACACACAAAGTAAGCTCGCCCTTTTACACATCAATAAGGGTCCTTCCAGTTGCTAAGAAAGACCTTCCTAGAATGATTGGCACCTCTTTATTTGCTTCAAAGTCTAGAATAACAAAGTCAGTAGGAAAAATAAATTTGTCTACACGTACCAATACATCCTTGATTTTTCCTTCTGAATGTGCTAAGGATTGATCTACTAATTGAAGTGTAATCGTAGTCGATCTAACTTCACCTATCCCGAATTTTGTAAATATTGACATGGGCATCAAGTTGATACTCGCACCCAAATCACATAGTGCCTTACCACAATATGTTGTTCCAATATTGCAAGGTATAGTAAAACATCCAGGATCTTTCAACTTCGAGGGTAGTTTGTCTTGGAGATACGCATTGCATTCCTTCGTCAGGGCTACCATCTCAAATTTTCCTAGTCTTCGTTTTTTAGACAGAATATCCTTAATGTATTTGACATAGTTCGACATTTTTTCAAGTGCTTCAACCAACAAAATGTTGATATGAAGTTGCTTGAGTATGTCTAGGAACTTCTTAAATTGGACTTCCTGCTTCTGCTTCTAAATTCTTTGAGGGTAGGGTGGTGGAGGTTTTTTTATTGGAACTGGTTGATTCGTCTTTTGTGACAACTCTACATCTAATGAAGTTGTTAGTTTATTAGAATTGACTGGTTCATAAATTACCTTATCGGGTTTTGCAGATTTTGGTTTTAGTGAAACTGGAATTTCAACACTTGATTAAACTTCCACTAGATCTTGAGCATCAGTTGGCTCCTCTTCAACTTCAAAAATGTTAGAGTCTAATGTCTTTCTGTTCCTCAATGTCAATGCTTTACAATGCTCCTTCCTGGTATTCCTCGAATTCTCCGTATCACTAGGTAAACAACCTTGTGGATGGTTTCTAAGTTCAGTGGCAAGTTGACCTATTTGATTCTCCAAATTCCTTAGAGTGGCGTTGTTTTTTGCCATATATGCCTTCAATAGGTTCTCTAAGCTATTGGAAGGTTCAACTTGAGTTGGTTACTAAACTTGTTAGGGGAAACCAGGTGGCTGGGTCTATCTTAGTTGTGCATAAGTGTTATTGGTTCCAGCCCCTTGGTTACTCCAGGAAAAATTCGGGTGGTTTCGTTACGATGGGTTGTAGAAATTGGATTACAATCCTTGCCTTCCTCAGTTTTGGTTTCGATTACCCATGTAATACACAAATTTTGGGTTTGATGGACATTCTTAGGGTACACTGGTTAACTTGAAAGAATTCCTTACCTCCATAAACAGTCTTAAGTGAAGATGAGGATCTTTGGCATTCCACTGAATTGGCCCACTGTCTGAAGCCTCTAGAGCATGACTGGCTTCAGCTCAAACTATTGTGCCTCAATTTCAAGTCTCCTAATACCATGATTAAGATCATGAAACATGGGCACAACATACTGTCTTAGAGCTTTATCTATATCATCAGCAATAAGGATAGGATTTTGAGCAGGGTTTGCTCCGTTTCCTTGATTCTGATTTTCGAAGTTCATCTCTTCGGTCCTTCTCTAACCTGTTTGTCTTCATCTCTATCGAAAGTTCTTTCAATCTTAAGGTCTACAGGGAGTAAATTGATAATTTGATCAATACTCATAAACACCTGAAACAACACAGAAAAAATTAATTAAGTTAAAATTGAACAGAGAAATAAACCAAAATGCAAAATTAACAAATTTAAAAATGACTTTCTAAAATAGTCCCCAACAACGGTGCCAAAAACTTGGATCGATGAAAATATGCAAGCGTACACAATCGCAACAAGTAATAAAGAGACAAATAAATGTTGACTTATCGTACCCACAGGGACTATGAAAAGAATTATTTATGAATGCAATTAAAAAAAACACTTTGGTGAAGAAAAATATTTTGATTTGAGGAGGTGATTAAAAAATAATATTTTTATCTAAGTAAAATAAACAAAAAGAAAAGAAAAGTTGCAATGCATGATTTCATGATTTTAATCAAGATGACATAATTCTATCAGATTAATTACATTTATTAACTTAGAATTATTAAACTCATGTTCATGTTGTTACGAATAAATTCACGGCAACTTGGCAATTTGCTAACTTGTGAACATACTCACCTACCAAAATCCATTTATCTCTTCACTATATCTCTATGTCAGTTCAACCGATTAAACAAAATTTAATAAGCAAATGTGTTAATGCACATACATACTTATGAAATCAAAATAATCTCTTGTACACATCTCTATAGCAATTCAAACAATTAATTCAATTTTCATAAGCACATAAAAGATTACGTGAGGTAACAATGTATTTCTACCTTGAAACAATTTAATCACAATAATCTTGCAAGTTATGCAAGGCTAATGTATCATTACATATTGTTGCTATTTAGCTCTCAGCTACCTTAGATGATTAAACATGCACTAATTAAGTATCGTGTCAATTAATTACAATTTCAATTCGTCTAAATAATTAATTCATTAGTTACCTTACAATTGTAATGCAAGAATACCTTAGTCATAGTTTTACTTAGTCAAACATCTTATCAAGACCTATAACAACACAAACACAATTTTAATAAATTAAGTGGACAAAATGCAATCAACCTCACATGAGTTAAATTTAAGCCATATTAATTAAATTAAACATGTCAACATCACAAATATTCATAGACATTTTCATAACAAAAACAATAAAATTAAAAGGATATGGAACAAGAATTAAATCTGGTGTTTCTCTGAGGCTTCACTAGTTTGCTTCGCTCCTCCTTCTCCACTTGTTCTTGTTAAACTGAGGCTTCCACGAATACTTGAATGCTTCTCCAAATGGTGGTTTAAAGACTCTTTTTCAAGAGGTGAACTCAGCAAAGGAATGGGGAAGAAAATGAAGAATAATGGAAGGGGTTTGAATAAAGAAATTGAGAGAGAAGTGAAAGGATGAGAGGGTTTGAAATGTGTTTGAAGTGAGAAACCAATAGGGGTATTTATAGGTTGAGATGGCTACTAAAAATAAAAAAAATCAATAGCCAAAGACTCCCTCCATGGCTAGCCACACATGTGGCATGTTTGAAGGTTTCGAACATGCTATTTTTAGGTAGCCACAAATCTAGAAAGGCATGAATAGTGGAGGGGTTTGAATACAAATTGAAGGAGTCTTCAAGGGCCATTTTGCAAGCTAAATAATCAGCCAAACAAGCTGATTGGGTCAGCATGTGGGACGGTTTTGGGTAGCCCAGTGCTCGGTTGGATTGGTTTTCTGGGTTCAGCTCAACTAGGCCTTTTTTTCATAATTAAATAATAATTTATTTAACGAAAAATAAATTTGATTAAAATTAAAATTAATTATATTATGAATTAATACTCATAATTTTGACCGCTTAGGAAAAAATAGTTCGCCTTGATGCTTCAAAATTGCTTCTCGATTTTGTGGTTCTATAGTGTTCGCCGAGCCGTTTTTCGCCCTTTGTGCAAATTTGTTGAAATTAATCAAAATTTGATATAAAATTAATTAAAATTCAACATATTCATAATTTGAGTACAATTTAATTATTTTAATAATTATATACTTTTCGATAAGAATTTTACAGAAACTGTATGAAATTCAGTTAAAAAAAGTATGAAAAAGTGTGTATATTTTCGTGTTTCTAGGTAGCTACACAGAAATTATGTCCCTTGCAATGGTAAAATTATTGATCTTTTGTAGATTACTGTAACAGTAAAAAGTAGAATTGCTTGGTGGCTTGATGCTAAATGCCTCAAAGTAATTTCTCCCTTAAGATAAAGGATTGTATGAAACTGTGATTCCAAGTCATCCCTATCCCTTTCCAATAAGAAAATAACAAATTAGATTTTTCTTCCTAATTTTTAGCACTTTCAGTTGGATTTGAATTTTTTTCAAGAGGAAAAAGCTAAAAATTAGGATGCAAAATATGAGTTGTCATTCTCCTATTCGAAAGGGATAGGGACGACGTGGAATCATAATTTCATACAATCCTAACTCCTCCATTAGAGTGCATCATGTCCTCCGTAAACTCTTTTCGCTCACTTAAGAAATGATGTAAACCAACTTACTCTTTTAGTTGGACAACACCCACTACGTGATGGTTGAAATTTAATGTTGGAATGTTCGCCTTTGGGTATCCTAATCTGGTCTGCATAAAAGGAATACTATGTAATGAAGAGCGGAGGGTACTAATAATCACATTCTCTGAGTCCATTGGTACGACCATCCCAACCGTGGCAGAATTCTTAATTTTTAAAATGTTAGAAAGAAACTGGTTTAAAAAATAATTTTGTTGTTAGCAGAAATTTTCTAAAATTGGATCTTTGTGTTATTTATAGCAATAAATTTTACCAAATTTCTTATTCGTGTTTTCGATTAGGCAGTCTGGTCATTTCCTAGTTTTCAACTAATATGATTTTCTCAGCTATTCTCGAACTCTCAGTTTGCATAGAGAGTGGGCTCTAATATCACAAATCAATCACACAATGAGAATTTTTTAATTTTCCAATAGCCTAGAAGCCTAAATTGATTTCTCAGGAAAAATAGAATTTATTTGGAAAATAAATCTCATTATAATTTGAAAAAAAAAACTACACTTAGGAAGATGTTATGTTTTGTTTATCCCTTAGTACCTATCTATAGAAAAAATCATAAGAGTTCTAGTTGAACAAGAAATATCAAAATAACAATATTTTAATAGAAAACACTGAGTCCCATTGAAACTACATAGGGTGGGTGGCTCACCCTTCTAGGAACATTAGAGTTGCCACTCATCAGTACATGTTGAGCTCAAATTGGAAATTTCATATATTGAATATAATTATATGTGTTATTTAATTTTTAAACCAATTCATATACTTAATCAATCTGATAACCAATTTTCTATTTCCAAAGAATATTATTATTTAATCAATTAAAATAAAATTTATTAATTTACTTAATTAAATTAATTTCCTAGCCCAACTCTAATTCTGTTAAAGTCATGACAATTTTACTGTACTAGAATCTATGAGTAAATAAATTTAAATTGTCTTATTTTGTAAAATTGTGATGACTAATTGATTTAATTCCCACTTGAAACTTCAATTATTTAATTAAAATAAAATAATTTAAATTTAAATAAATTAAATTAATCATGAAGTTATCTTTTGTTCCTTATGAGAAAATGCACTTACTTTGGATAGTGATACATGTAATATGTTTCTTTATTTGTTGTTTTCATTCATTCAACATATCAGTTCAAATGCAATCTGGAAAGGGTTGTGTTGAGCTAGAAGATGGACCGATTGGACATGTATAATTAGGGTTCAAATAAATTTAAAATTAAGTTCTAACTCTTCTCAATTAATTACAATATTATTTAGTCATAGAGTCAATCCACTAAAAGTACCATAACTGAATTCTCCCTTATTATATACCATTATGAAAGCAACTCGATTTTTGTTTGTCTAATGACCTTGTCATATGTGTGTTGTCATCATAGGATATCCTTTATTTCATTGGGTTAAATCTGTTCACCCAATATGATCCTATTTTATCTCATGACAACCACTGCATCTTCCTCCATGAAAAAGCCAATTACAAATACATAGTAATTAAATCATTCGTCCTAGATGAATGACCCATGAAAATGTTACTTCTCCATCAATCATTTTGATTCCAGTCAAATGGTTAAGTAAAAATGTTATTTGTAACACCCCAAACCCGACCTAAACATTATGGTCGAATCTGGGAATGTTAGTAAGAAGGGTTTCGAATCTAATCCTATCACGTTAAATTTCTCGTATTAATTCTTACTAAAGGGGTCCATGTTTTAGGAAAACATATTTATTAGCATATTCATTACTGAAACCGTTGTTAGTTTGTTCATTTAGCAAAACATAATTTGCAGCAAAAATCTTAAAAACCGTTATATTTTGAAAACCAAGTTTGTATTCTAAAACCATTTGTTTGCGTAAAACCGTGGTTTTGTCAAACATCACAGTATAAAATTAAGAAACACATCCAAAACCAAAATAAAAAAAAAATAGTCCAGCGGTCCCAAAATTCCAAAACTCTCAAAATCAACTAGAATTTAAGTAAACTTTTAAATAATCTAAGTTTACGGTCATGTGGACACCTCTAAGCCTCTGTCATACTGACTTGCCTAAGCCTCAGGATTATCTGAATAGAACAGACAAAAAAATGTGAGTTTTAAAAACTTAGTGTGTAACTCAACAAATATAAACATACATTTATACTCAGGTTTTTCGCATATAGACAGATACGGACATAAGTCCTTAACAGAATCAGATCAATAGAGTTATACATATATGCAAGGTCCAACCCTCATCCTCTACACACCAACTCTAACCATCCTAACACACCATGTGGATTATAAAACACCCACCCAGCCCTATACACCACATAGTGTCCGTATGACACTTATCAAAATAATCGCAGTCATGCTGCCAGATTAATGGCTGAAGATTGCCTCATAGAATACTTCCCCCACATATACAAATCCAGCCCCATATAAAGTACAAATATCATATAAACAAATTTTACAGAATTAACATGTCCCGCAGGGTCATATACAGATGCCATACATATTTATTCAAAACAGTCAAATCATACGTATTAGTTTTCTTAATGCTCAAATCAGTCTATCAGTATAGCATATCACATGCATTAGGGTTTGTTTTTCCCTTACCGACCCTATGGTAGGCCCACAGTCGATTGGAATGACGTATGTGACACTAGGGAAAATTTTAAAATATTAGGCCCACATGCCCGTGTGGCTTGCCTGTCTGGGCCCACACAGCTTGGCCCACAACCCACATACCTAAATCGGCCTAGCTCCTATGACTTGCACGGCCACACACTAGCTCGTCACATGGCCATGTGTCGTACATTTCCTGGAACATGCTCATGTGGTGCTGACAGGCCACTTTTTCTACTTTCGCCACACCTTGTTTTCTCATGTTTCCGTTACATACCTAGTTTGTTTTTGATGTGAAATGAATCTCGAGACCTTCAAAACCTAAAAACAGTATACCAAACACCGTTTCAGCAACTAATTTACGAATCCACAAAAAAATTCAAACAAAACCTATAAACTTATCACTGACAAAAACCACCTCTATCGCGGATTAGGCCGTTGGAGCGTAATTCTCTGCTTCACAACCTTCTCCTAAATGTAGAACCCACTAATTAAAGGCTACAAAATAACATCACTAGCATCCCAAAATACTAATCGTTAAAGATAAGTGAAACTTTACTTACCAAGCTGATTGAAGAACCCGAAAATCCAAGTTGCAATGATTGAACGGATGATTCACGAATAGATCAAAAGAAGAAAGAAAAGGGGTTTTGTAGAGAAAGGGAAAAACATTAAAAGAGGGAAAGAAAGAAGAAAAAAGTCAAAACAATGGGAGAATATTTTTTTTAGGAAAAATAAAATAAAAATTATTTAATTCCAAAAATAAAATCCTACTAACATCCCAACTCCCTACTAACCAACATTATCCCACAGAATCCTACCCACTAACCACATCCAACTACCTCAAAATTTCACTTCCACGAAACCTCTATCACACCACTGAAGTAAAAATAACATCCTTCACTCACATGGGGGGTTTGAACATAATACCTTGAGGCAAACTAACACCTTACCACTTAAACGAGCAAGCTCATTCTGATATGAGTTCACGAAAAATATCACATGAGCCCACTCAACAGGGATAAGGTTAGGATCAAAATAACAGAACTTTCCAGAGAGTGGGGCTTGAATCTAAGACCTTAAACACACACCCATATCACTTAACCACTGAAGTAGATATTTATTTATGACAGATTTCATAAAAACAAGATTAAATAATTTAGGGTGTTACAACTCTACCACATAAAAGAAATTTTTGCCTCGAGATTTACTTGATCCGAACAAATGAGGATACTACTAATGCATCGAGTCTTCAAGTTCCCACATGGCTTCCTTAGTGCCATGATTCCTCTACAAAACTTTAATTAACAGAATAGACTTTATCCTTGGAATCTTTACATCTCAATCTAAGATTTGAACCGGCTCCACCTCAAATTTCAAATTTGGTCTAACCTCGATCTCCTCAACCGAAACAACGTGAGATGGGTCAAACCGACAATGCCTCAACATAGAGATGTGAAATATCTCATGGATACAGTCTAAATTTGGATGTAATCTAATTGATAAGCGACCGTCCCACACACATCAAAGTCTAATAAGGCCAAATGAATCTAGGGCTCAACTTGCCCTAACGTCTGAATCGTAAAACCTTTTTCCACTGACACATATTAAGAAATACAAAGTCACCCACAAAGTACCCGATATCCCTCCTTTTCAGATCTAGATATGACTTCTGTCTATCAGAAGTTACATTAAGATGATCTCGAATTAATCTGACCTTGTCTTTAGTTTGGAAAACCAACTCAGGACCCAAAACCCGTCATTCACCCAACTCAGTCCAACACAGTGGAGTACGACACTTACGACCATACAGAGCCTCGTAAGGTACCATATAAATGCTAGACTCGAAACTGTTGATGTAAGCAAACTCAGTTAAAGGCAGAAAATCCTCCAAACTCCCTCAGAAATCCATAACACAACTCTAAAGCATATCCTCCAATATCTAAATCATCCTCTCAGATTGGCCATCGGTCTAAGCATGGAACGTAGTACTGATGACCAATCTTGAACCCAAAGCCTCATGGAGCTTTTCCCAAAACTAAGAAGTGAAGAGAGGATCTCTATCAGAAATTATCGAAATTGGCACCTACGAATTCTCACAATTTTCGAAACGTAGAGCTTGGCCAACTTCTGCATAGAATAATCTGTCCAAACCAGAATGAAATGGGCAAACTTTGTCAACTAGTCCACGATGACCCATACAGAATCCTTCTTAATAGGTTCCATCATTATATGCTCTCATTTCCATAAGAGAGTTTTAACGGGTTGGAGCAAACCCGAAGGCAACTGGTGCTCAACCTTAACTTGCTGGCACATCAGACAATGAGAAACAAAATTTGTTACCTCTCCATCTAAACCAAGCCACCAATACAATTCACGAAGATCTTGATACACATTATTTCCATCAGGATACATAGCATAAGGGCTACTATGTGCTTCCTTGAGAATCGATTGTATCAAATTATAGTCGTTCGGTACACAAACCTGTCCTCAGAAATAAAGAACCCCATCACTATTCAACCTAAAATCAGACGTACTACCACTCTCTATATAACAGAAACACAGAACTAGAGAATCATCACTCAACTGTTTATCACGAATGCCCTTCGGGATTTTGCCCGGATCATCGTCGAGACCTTTAGCTCGGATGAAATCTCTATATGAAGCCAGTGGGTCTTAATCCGGACATAATCTCTACATATAGTCAGCGGGTCTTTAAACTCAGATTCACATCACTGAGTCTCATACATATTTATTCACATGTTATCATATTTCACATAGCACAAATCACATTTGCAATTCAATCAACTCATTCGCATACAAACATATAACATGCTTCTTGACTTTAAGTCGTAAATATCATTCAAATCTAATATATGTATACTTCTTTTACTAAACTTTCAGCTCAATAAGCAAACACACATAAGCATATATCCCCAATCTCTTTCTTGTTTATTTCTCTAATAGCCATTCAGCTACATAACATGTATAAGGTTTCTTTCTCAATAACCTTATTATAGTAAGGACAATAGGACATCATTTATCTATCATACATGTATATCATGTCATTTTAATTTAAATACCAAATTCAGTTACTCAAAACTTACTTATATTATACCTTTATCAATATTGACACATCATAAGCATGTCTCAGTCCTCTCAATACCATCTGCTACCACTCGATCGGGATCGGAATTCATTACAATATGAAAAACACATTTTAACTGTCAGAAATTATCACACTATCATTTTTTTATCACTTTACGACATGTATAACTAGACTCACAGGTGCTACGTTAGTCCTAGAATCGACTAAACCGTAGCTCTGATACCAATAAAATGTAACACCCCTATCCCATAACCGTCACAGAAATAGGACGAGGCGTTACCGAAAACTAGGAACCCGATCAGGGCCGTAAAATTTTGAACATTGGTTTTTTTGAATAAAGATCATTCATTTATTAAATTGCTAAACGCAAACAAAGTTCGAATTTAACACTTATACAAGTAAGTTTCATAAGATACCGTAATCACATGACTTCTACACGAAGGGCAAAGTATCATTCTACTTATTGTCTATCCTATACATGCCATAAGATAATCCAATCTTATAGCTGCCGTAATGGTAGATAGTATGACGAAGTAGTGACGATCCCCGAGCTGGTAGTCAAAATCCACAACCTACAGACCAAAACATGAACGAACAGAGTAAGCTTTCGTAAGCTTAGTAAGTTTTAAGCAAAACAATAATTTTGTTGAATCAATGACGTTTTTCACATATACTTAGTCTAGGTAAAATCTCATTTGACCCAGTATAGCTAGCCAAAATTTCACATAATTTAATTCACCTTTCTTTAGCCTTGAGTTTTAAGTCACAAAGTGTTTTCATTCAATATCATTGGTCATTCATTTCAACTGTTCGATGAAATTAATCCAGAGCTTCATCTCGAACCATAACAACAATAAACGCATTACTTAGCTATCACATATATATACTTTCGAATAATAATGACCTAGACGGTCGAATATTTCCAAAGCACATTCTTCGTCAACTGAAGTTCGATTCACATGGTAAGCACATTCTTCACCAATTTTACAACTTTCAATAATCCCATCCACTTGTTTATAATCACCTCAATATTTTCAAGTATTTCACATGATAAGTACTAAATTACCGTATTGGCACATAAAGAACCAAACATATTCCTTATCTTGTATTGGCACATCTAGCTGAACACAACCCATACTCAAATCATAAGGCCTTTGGGCAGAATATACATTAATACATAAGAATATTTCATCACATACTTCATTATACAAGCATACCATTACGAATTAGATCATTCTCATATTTGGAGTTATAATATTAATCACATATGCATACCTCCTTGATACTAATAATTCACATCGAAATCAATCCATCAATGAGTAAGTAATACGTACCTGAACATCTTAAATACATAATACTTATTTGATGGTAACTTACTGCGGGTACTCAATATCAAAGTCTTACTTGAATACCAGCATTTAACCTTCGAGTCTTTAAAACCCGGATATAGTACGAACTCGAAGCCTACGGACATTAAATCAGGATAATATTCTCGCATAAAGCCTGCGGGATCTTAACCCGGATATAGTACTGGCACAAATGCCCTTCGGGACTTATCACATTTATACACTTTCACATTCATCACATTGGCCATTCGGCCTTATCACATATATACACTTTCACATCCATCACATTGGCCATTCGGCCTTATCACATATATACACTTTCACATCCATCACATTGGCCATTCGGCCTTATCACATAATTAATACTACACACTTTTCCCAATTGATCATTCGGCCACATTATACAAATAAAGATAGCACGCATTTCCATAAAGGCCATTCAGATGACTTACACACCTTTGATGTTAGCCATTTTGGCCTCACTGCACATACATATCTTGTACATCAATTTCTTATTAACAAATTTGACTAGGTATACTAGTCATTTACGGCTTATAGCTTCACTTTAATACGGATTTGGTACTTTGATTACCAATATTTAATAAATAGCTTATAAGCAACTCAAATAGTTTTATCAAGGTTTACAACATAATCTCAAATTCAGCACAAGCTGTTTTTCCTGAGCAATAGTCACTAAATTATTTATAACTGGAGCTACAAAACTCCAAATCAATTGCCGTTAATTTTCCCTGAATATAGACTCATATATCTTCCATCCATAAAATTTTCAGAATTTTTGGTTTGGCCAATCAATACCAGATTTTTTTCTTAAATTTTCCCCTGTTTCACTGTTTGACTAATCTGACCACTCTTCACTACGAATCAAATTTCTCATTGTACAGAATTCAAAATGTGTTATATTTGATTTCATTTGAAACTAGACTCATTAAGGAGTCTAAGCATATAAATTTTATCTTACAACCATTTTTGTACAAATTATAATGATTTTCTAAAAAACAGAACAGGATTTTCGGAGTCATTCTGACACCGTCTCACACAACTTTAAATCTCTCTTTATAGGAAATTTCTTTGCTCACACGGTCTCTTTTATAAGAAACTAGACTAATTAAGCTTTGATTACATATTTTATTCAGCCTATAATTCCACACCAACAATTTATGGTGATTTTCTAAAATTACTATACTGCTGCTGTCCTAAGCAAATTATTACAATTTGCTCTTAAATTTCCAAGTCCAAACACTTATGAACTTACCATTTGCGTTTAAAACATATCATGGCCACATCATATCTTATTAAATCAACCCATTATGTCCTATTATGATTGAATTTACTCAACGTTTAACCACTTAAAACTTACCTCGGAAGTGGTCGACGACTAGATATCCACGGCTATTCGTTTACTTTCTCTTTATCCAAAATTGCCCTTCTATGCTCTTGAGCTTAATTAACAAAATTTAAACTATTTTAATCACCTTGTTATATCATTAAAAACAACAAGGTAAATCTTCTCAATGAAACTCATACATAAGGCAACACCTCGATACATCTGCACACATTCGGTATTTCATTAAAACCATCCCAAATACATTTACCTAGGTATCACCATGTCGCCTTATATACATATACTAGTTATGTGGTCAATTTTACCGATGACCTATGCATATAACTAATTACACCTTTAATAATATTCACAAAGCCGATTATCCACATGACTACCTTAGCATATTATTAGTTAGCTTCTTATCCAAATTTGCCATAAAGAAAATTCACTCATATACCCTCAAGTGCATAAGCAATTGCATCCAAAGGACACTTTAAATGCATGTTATGAAAGTAACCGAATGCACATATATTTATACCAAGACATCATATACTTCAAGACCAACTATCAAGGCATAAAGCCGAACCTTCAAAATCAATTATCAATACACGTTCGAACATGCTTTCCTACAAATATACAAGTTCTCCCTTGGTTAAACTAAATCATGCTTTAAGGTTTAACACATTTGACCATTAGAGAGTTAATCAAATTAGCATTCAATTATTCTATACACCCACCATTAACCGAATCTCATTTAATCAAATTTATTTCTTGACAATTTCATCACATTCGGTCATAGGTAATTTAATTCTATAAAGAGTCAAATTTTACTTCAATTCACTAAGGTGAGGTTATTATAATTTAACATTTATTTCCGAATGCCCCCTTCTCCATAAAACCATCAAATTTTCAAATTATAATAGGTTCAATAACTCATTTAACCACTAATTCCATGCCAAGCATAAAAAGGCCATTGGTTTTACACCTAACTTACAAGACCATAAAACATAAAGGTTTAATGTTCATCTTTAACACAATTACCACACTTCAAACTAAATTTTCAGCTTCATATATCCCACACCAGGTTTTTTTTCCATGCTCAATTTCCATGGCCGAATGATATCCTCAGCAATTAAGTCATATTAAACATAAATTTTCCCTAATTAAGATTATAAGCTCATAATCACTTACAATTTCATCTTCCAAGTCTATCAAACACTCCTTATTCCAATTCCATCTTCAGCTATCAAAATTGACATTTCCTATCCAATACCGAACATGCCACATAACCAATTCAAGAGAAGAAATCCATGGGTTTAAGGTAGCATCAAGCTAACAACTAAAAATATGCATGAATCTCATGGAACATCATCAAACATACCTTAATCTAGATACAAGTATGGTCGAACCTCTTCAACCTTTTCCTCCCCTCTTTCCCTTGATTTTTCGGTCAAGAAGAACAAAATGAGAACCTTTTTTTTTTCATCCTACTAACCATTATTATCTTATTGCCCAGGCTCTTTATTTTATTTTTCCTAACATAAAACACTAACATAAAAGGTTTATAATACCTTTTAACCCATAGCATGGCCGGCCACTAGTCAAATTTTGGGTACTTTGACATGCAAACCCACAACTTTAATAGTTTAACATTTTAATCACTTGGCCATTTGCCTATCATATTTTTAAAGTTTCTCAAATATGCCCTTTTTAGCTAAATTTCACATCCAAATGACAAAATTAAAGCATGAAATTTTCACACATACTTATTCACAAATAATAAGCATAGAATATAACAATTAATTATTTTTGTAACTCAGTTTTGTGGTCCCGAAACAACTTTCCGACTAGGGTCAAATTAGGGGTGTCACAACTCTCCCCCCTTTAGGGATTTTCGTCCCCCAAAAATTTCCACCGATGCATAGGTTAGGATAACGTCCTCTTATTGAATTATATCCACAAAGACATTAGCTCATTTATAGAAATTGTAATTCATTATTGAATTCGCATCGATCTATAAAATCATTTTCTTATCTTAAAACAAATACATAAACAGTTCTACAAGTATGCACATATATCTCATTTCCTTGATTTCATAAGCAATAATCACTTAATTTAATTCACAATTGCATTTAAACACATATAAAGCACATATTAACATGTATAATTCATATCATCAACTCACACATTCGTAACCCACATTTTCATTCATGTATAAGCTGTAACCTGACCGAAAATGCACATATACTCAAACATCCCAATAAATATCCTTTATAACTCCATCGTATCTCAATATTAATCACATATGCATACCTCCTTGATACTAATAATTCACTTCGAAATCAATCCACCAATGAGTAAGTAATACGTACCTGAACATCTTAAATACATAATACTTATTTCATGGTAACTTACTGCGAGTACTCAATATCAAAGTCGTACTTGAATCCCAGCATTTAACCTTCGGGTCTTTAAAACCCGGATATAGTACGAACTCGAAGCCTACGGACATTAAATCAGGATAATATTCTCGCATAAAGCCTGCGGGATCTTAACACGGATATAGTACTGGCACAAATGCCCTTCGGGACTTATCACATTTATACACTTTCACATCCATCACATTGGCCATTCGGCCTTATCACATATATACACTTTCACATCCATCACATTGGCCATTCGGCCTTATCACATATATACACTTTCACATCCATCACATTGGCCATTCGGCCTTATCACATAATTAATACTACACACTTTTCCCAATTGATCATTCGGCCACATTATACAAATAAAGATAGCACACATTTCCATAAAGGCCATTCAGATGACTTACACACCTTTGATGTTAGCCATTTTGGCCTCACTGCACATACATATCTTGTACATCAATTTCTTATTAACAAATTTGACTAGGAATACTAGTCATTTACGGCTTATAGCTTCACTTTAATACGGATTTGGTACTTTGATTACCAATATTTAATCGACAGCTTATAAGCAACTCAAATAGTTTTATCAACGTTTACAACATAATCTCAAATTCAGCACAAGCAGTTTTTCCTGAGCAATAGTCACAAAATTATTGATAACTGGAGCTACAAAACTCCAAATCAATTGCCGTTAATTTTCCCTGAATATAGACTCATATATCTTCCATCCATAAAATTTTCAGAATTTTTGGTTTGGCCAATCAATACCAGATTTTTTTCTTAAATTTTACCCTGTTTCACTGTTTGACTAATCTGACCACTCTTCACTACGAATCAAATTTCTCATTGTACAGAATTCAAAATGTGTTATATTTGATTTCATTTGAAACTAGGCTCATTAAGGAGTCTAAGCATATAAATTTTATCTTACAACCATTTTTGTACAAATTATAATGATTTTCTAAAAAACAGAATAGGGTTTTTGGAGTCATTCTGACACCGTCTCACACAACTTTAAATATCTCTTTATAGAAATTTCTTTGCTCACACGGTCTCTTTTATAAGAAACTAGACTAATTAAGCTTTGATTACATATTTTATTCAGCCTATAATTCCACACCAACAATTTATGGTGATTTTCTAAATCACGTTACTGCTGCTGTCCTAAGCAAATTATTACAATTTGCTCTTAAATTTCCAAGTCCAAACACTTATGAACTTACCATTTGCGTTTAAAACATATCATTGCCACATCATATCTTATTAAATCAACCCATTATGTCCTATTATGATTGAATTTACTCAACGTTTAATCACTTAAAACTTACCTCGGAAGTGGTCGACGACTAGATATCCACAGCTATTCGTTTACTTTCTCTTTATCCAAAATTGCCCCTCTATGCTCTTGAGCTTAAGTAACAAAATTTAAACTATTTTAATCACCTTGTTATATCATTAAAAACAACAAGGTAAATCTTCTCAATGAAACTCATACATAAGGCAACACCTCGATACATCTGCACACATTCGGTATTTCATTAAAACCATCCCAAATACATTTACCTAGGTATCACCATGTCGCCTTATATACATATACTAGTTATGTGGTCAATTTTACCGATGACCTATGCATATAACTAATTACACCTTTAATAATATTCACAAAGCCGATTATCCACATGACTACCTTAGCATATTATTAGTTAGCTTCTTATCCAAATTTGCCATAAAGAAAATTAACTCATATACCCTCAAGTGCATAAGCAATTGCATCCAAAGGACACTTTAAATGCATGTTATGAAAGTAACCGAATGCACATATATTTATACCAAGAAATCATATACTTCAAGACCAACTATCAAGGCATAAATCCGAACCTTCAAAATCAATTATCAATACACGTTCGAACATGCCTTCCTACAAATATACAAGTTCTCCCTTGGTTAAACTAAATCATGCTTTAAGGTTTAACACATTTGACCATTAGAGAGTTAATCAAATTAGCATTTAATCAAATTAGCATTCAATTATTCTATACACCCACCATTAACCGAATCTCATTTAATCAAATTTATTTCTTGACAATTTCATCACATTCGGTCATAGGTAATTTAATCCTATAAAGAGTCAAATTTTACTTCAATTCACTAAGGTGAGGTTATTATAATTTAACATCTATTTCCGAATGCCCCCTTCTCCATAAAACCATCAAATTTTCAAATTATAATAGGTTCAATAACTCATTTAACCACTAATTCCATGCCAAGCATAAAAAGGCCATTGGTTTTACACCTAACTTACAAGACCATAAAACATAAAGGTTTAATGTTCATCTTTAACACAATTACCACACTTCAAACTAAATTTTCAGCTTCATATATCTCACACCAGGTTTTTTTTCCATGCTCAATTTCCATGGCCGAATGATATCCTCAGCAATTAAGTCATATTAAACATAAATTTTCCCTAATTAAGATTATAAGCTCATAATCACTTACAATTTCATCTTCCAAGTCTATCAAACACTCCTTATTCCAATTCCATCTTCAGCTATCAAAATTGACATTTCCTATCCAATACCTAACATGCCACATAACCAATTCAAGAGAATAAATCCATGGGTTTAAGGTAGCATCAAGCTAACAATTAAAAATATGCATGAATCTCATGGAACATCATCAAACATACCTTAATCTAGATACAAGTATGGTCGAACCTCTTCAACCTTTTCCTCCCCTCTTTCCCTTGATTTTTCGGTCAAGAAGAACAAAATGAGAACCTTTTTTTTTCATCCTACTAACCATTATTATTTTATTGCCCATGCTCTGTATTTTATTTTTCCTAACATAAAACACTAACATAAAAGGTTTATAATACCTTTTAACCCATAGCATGGCCGGCCACTAGTCAAATTTTGGGTACTTTGACATGCAAACCCACAACTTTAATAGTTTAACATTTTAATCACTTGGACATTTGCCTATCATATTTTTAAAGTTTCTCAAATATGCCCTTTTTAGCTAAATTTCACATCCAAATGACAAAATTAAAGCATGAAATTTTCACACATACTTATTCACAAATAATAAGCATAGAATATAACAATTAATTATTTTTGTAACTCGGTTTTGTGGTCCCGAAACCACTTTCCGACTAGGGTCAAATTAGGGGTGTCACAACTCTCCCCCCTTTAGGGATTTTCGTCCCCGAAAATTTCCACCGATGCATAGGTTAGGATAACATCCTCTTATTGAATTATATCCACAAAGACATTAGCTCATTTATAGCAATTGTAATTCATTACTGATTTCGCATCGATCTATAAAATCATTTTCTTATCTTAAAACAAATACATAAACAGTTCTACAAGTATGCACATATATCTCATTTCCTTGATTTCATAAGCAATAATCACTTAATTTAATTCACAATTGCATTTCAAACACATATAAAGCACATATTAACATGTATAATTCATATCATCAACTCACACATTCGTAACCCACATTTTCATTCATGTATAAGCTGTAACCTGACCAAAAATGCACATATACTCAAACATCCCAATAAATATCCTTTATAACTCCATCGTATCTCAATATTCAACTTAACTTATTTCCGACAGAAAATCAACTTCCACATACCTGAACATTTAACTCATTCAGCACATTCAATCACCGTTAACGCTACCCGCATACAGTCGATTAGGCATAAAGCCTCGTATAGTACACCGGCATGGGATTTATTTTAGCACATAACCCATATATCCAAAATTATCAGCATTCATCAAAAATTCTTACAGACTTCCACATGTCGAACTTAATCGAAATAATTTCTTGAACATGATTAACAAAAAAAATAGGGGTCATTTAGCAATAGCACATATGACTTCATATACCAAGCATCCCATAGACTAAATCCGTAACACATTTATAACATGAATTCATTTCTAACAACATATCCACCATCTTTTTACGTATTCACTTATTTGGTATACATAACATAATATAATATGAACTCACAAATTTTTACTTTCATTTGATTTTCACATACCTTCCGTACATACCTGTATCACTTATTCTGATCTTACTTTATTTATCATCTTAAATATACCCGTTGAATCATTCGAAATCATTACGGATACTCATTAAGCACATATAGCTCTTACAATGCCATATCCTAGATATGGTCTTACATATTCTCACATATCGAGCCGATGCCATGTCCCAGACATGGTCTTACACACTATCTCAAATCAATGCCTTCGTCCCAGACGAGGTCTTACATGAATTCCATTTCACACACTTAGTGCTCTTATTCATTCGTTATTACACATTGAAATGACTTAATCAAGTCTATGAAACATCTCATATGTACACTTTAAATGTATACTTTCATTTAACTTTGAATTCATATAGTAATGAACACTTAAACTTTGCTCGAATCACCAGCGTTAAGCGTGCTAGGCACAAAGGCCTGAATACACATCACCGGCACGAATGCCCTTCGGGACTTAGCCCGGATATAACATCGGCACGAATACCCTTCGGGATTTAGCCCGGATATAACACCGGCACAAATGCCCTTCGGGATTTTGCCTGGATATAACACCGGCACGAATGCCCCTCGGGATTTTGCCCGGATATAACACCGGCACGAATGCCCTTCGGGATTTTGCCCGGATATAGCACCGGCACGAATGCCCTTCGGGATTTTGCCCGGATCATCGTCGAGACCTTTATCTCGGATGAAATCTTTATATGAAGCCAGTGGGTCTTAATCCGGACATAATCTCTACATATAGTCAGCGGGTCTTTAAACTCGGATTCACATCACTGAGTCTCATACATATTTATTCACATGTTATCATATTTCACATAGCACAAATCACATTTGTAATTCAGTCAACTCATTCGTATACAAACATATAACATGCTTCTTGACTTTAACTCGTAAATATCATTCAAATCTAATATATGTATACTTCTTTTACTAAACTTTTAGCTCAATAAGCAAACACACATAAGCATATATCCCCAATCTCTTTCTTGTTTATTTCTCTAATAGCCATTCAGCTACATAACATGTATAAGGTTTCTTTCTCAATAACCTTATTATAGTAAGGACAATAGGACATCATTTATCTATCATACATGCATATCATGTCATTTTAATTTAAATACCAAATTCAGTTACTCAAAACTTACTTATATTATACCTTTATCAATATTGACACATCATAAGCATGTCTCACTCCTCTCAATACCATCTGCTACCACTCGATCGGGATCGAAATTCATTACAATATGAAAAACACATTTTAACTGTCAGAAATCATCACACTATCATTTTTTATCACTTTACGGCATGTATAACTAGACTCACAGGTGCTACGTTAGTCCTAGAATCGACTAAACCATAGCTTTGATACCAATAAAATGTAACACCCCTATCCCATAACCGTCACAGAAATAGGACGAGGCGTTACCGAAAACTAGGAGTCCGATCAGGGCTGTAAAATTTTGAACATTGTTTTTTTTTTTGAATAAAGATCATTCATTTACTAAATTGCTAGACGCAAACAAAGTTCGAATTTAACACTTATACAAGTAAGTTCCATAAGATACCGTAATCACATGACTTCTACACGAAGGTCAAAGTATCATTCTACTTATTGTCTATCCTATACATGCCATAAGATAATCCAATCTTATAGCTGCCGTAATGGTAGATAGTATGACGAAGTAGTGACGATCCCCGAGCTGGTAGTCAGAATCCACAACCTACAGACCAAAACATGAACGAACAGAGTAAGCTTTCGTAAGCTTAGTAAGTTTTAAGCAAAACAATAATTTTGTTGAATCAATGACGTTTTTCACATATACTTAGTCTAGGTAAAATCTCATTTGACCCAGTATAGCTAGCCAAAATTTCACATAATTTAATTCACCTTTCTTTAGCCTTGAGTTTTAAGTCACAAAGTGTTTTCATTCAATATCATTGGTCATTCATTTCAACTATTCGATGAAATTAATCTAGAGCTTCATCTCGAACCATAATAACAATAAACGCATTACTTAGCTATCACATATATATACTTTTGAATAATAATGACCTAGACGGTCGAATATTTCCAAAGCACATTCTTCGTCAACTGAAGTTCGATTCACATGGTAAGCACATTCTTCACCAATTTTACAACTTTCAATAATCCCATCCACTTGTTCATAACCACCTCTATATTTTCAAGTATTTCACATGATAAGTACTAAATTACCGTATTGGCACATAAAGAACCAAACATATTCCTTATCTTGTATTGGCACATCTAGCTGAACACAACCCATACTCAAATCATAAGGCCTTTGGGCAGAATATACATTAATACATAAGAATATTTCATCACATACTTCATTATACAAGCATACCATTACCAATTAGATCATTCTCATATTTGGAGTTATAATATTAATCACATATGCATACCTCCTTGATACTAATAATTCACTTCGAAATCAATCCACCAATGAGTAAGTAATACGTACCTGAACATCTTAAATACATAATACTTATTTCATGGTAACTTACTGCGGGTACTCAATATCAAAGTCTTACTTGAATCCCAGCATTTAACTTTCGGGTCTTTAAAACCCGGATATAGTACGAACTCGAAGCCTACGGACATTAAATCAAGATAATATTCTCGCATAAAGCCTGTGGGATCTTAACCCGGATATAGTACTGGCACAAATGCCCTTCGGGACTTATCACATTTATACACTTTCACATTCATCACATTGGCCATTCGGCCTTATCACATATATACACTTTCACATCCATCACATTGGCCATTCGACCTTATCACATATATACACTTTCACATCCATCACATTGGCCATTCGGTCTTATCACATAATTAATACTACACACTTTTCCCAATTGATCATTCGGCCACATTATACAAATAAAGATAGCACGCATTTCCATAAAGGCCATTCAGATGACTTACACACCTTTGATGTTAGCCATTTTGGCCTCACTACACATACATATCTTGCACATCAATTTCTTATTAACAAATTTGACTAGGTATACTAGTCATTTACGGCTTATAGCTTCAATTTAATACGGATTTGGTACTTTGATTACCAATATTTAATCGATAGCTTATAAGCAACTCAAATAGTTTTATCAAGGTTTACAACATAATCTCAAATTCAGCACAAGCTATTTTTCCTTAGCAATAGTCACTAAATTATTTATAACTGGAGCTACAAAACTCCAAATCAATTACCGTTAATTTTCCCTGAATATAGACTCATATATATTCCATCCATAAAATTTTCAAAATTTTTGGTTTGGCCAATCAATACCAGATTTTTTTCTTAAAGTTTCCCCTGTTTCACTATTTAACTAATCTGACCACTCTTCACTACGAATCAACTTTCTCATTGTACAGAATTCAAAATGTGTTCTATTTGATTTCATTTGAAACTAGACTCATTAAGGAGTCGAAGCATATAAATTTTATCTTACAACCATTTTTGTAAAAACTAATATTGATTTTCTAAAAAACAGAACAGGGTTTTCGGAGTCATTTTGACACCGTCTCACACAACTTTAAATATCTCTTTATAGGAAATTTCTTTGCTCACACGGTCTCTTTTATAAGAAACTAGACTAATTAAGCTTTGATTACATGTTTTATTCAGCCTATAATTTCTCCCCAACAATTTATGGTGATTTTCTAAAATCACGTTACTGCTGCTGTCCTAAGCAAATTATTACAATTTGCTCTTAAATTTCCAAGTCCAAACACTTATGAACTTACCATTTGCGTTTAAAACATATCATGGCCACATCATATCTTATTAAATCAACCCATTATGTCCTATTATGATTGAATTTACTCAACGTTTAATCACTTAAAACTTACCTCAGAAGTGGTCGACGACTAGATATCCACGGCTATTCGTTTACTTTCTCTTTATCCAAAATTGCCCCTCTATGCTCTTGAGCTTAATTAACAAAATTTAAACTGTTTTAATCACCTTGTTATATCATTAAAAACAACAAGGTAAATCTTCTCAATGAAACTCATACATAAGGCAACACCTCGATACATCTACACACATTCAGTATTTCATTAAAACCATCCCAAATACATTTACCTAGGTATCACCATGTCGCCTTATATACATATACTAGTTATGTGGTCAATTTTACCGATGGCCTATGCATATAACTAATTACACCTTTAATAATATTCACAAAGCCGATTATCCACATGATTACCTTAGCATATTATTAGTTAGCTTCTTATCCAAATTTGCCATAAAGAAAATTAACTCATATACCCTCAAGTGCATAAGCAATTGCATCCAAAGGACACTTTAAATGCATGTTATGAAAGTAACCGAATGCACATATATTTATACCAAGACATCATATACTTGAAGACCAACTATCAAGGCATAAAGCCGAACCTTCAAAATTAATTATCAATACACGTTCGAACATGCCTTCCTACAAATATACAAGTTCTCCCTTTGTTAAACTAAATCATGCTTTAAGGTTTAACACATTTGACCATTAGAGAGTTAATCAAATTAGCATTCAATTATTCTATACACCCACCATTAACCAAATCTCATTTAATCAAATTTATTTCTTGACAATTTCATCACATTCGGTCATAGGTAATTTAATCCTATAAAGAGTCAAATTTTAATTCAATTCACTAAGATGAGGTTATTATAATTTAACCTCTATTTCTGAATGCCCCCTTCTCCATAAAACCATCAAATTTTCAAATTATAATAGGTTCAATAACTCATTTAACCAATAATTCCATGCCAAGCATAAAAAGGTCATTGGTTTTACACCTAACTTACAAGACCATAAAACATAAAGGTTTAATGTTCATCTTTAACACAATTACCACACTTCAAACTAAATTTTCAGCTTCATATATTCCACACCAGGTTTTTTTCCATGCTCAATTTCCATGGCCGAATGATATCCTCAGCAATTAAGTCATATTAAACATAAATTTTCCCTAATTAAGATTATAAGCTCATAATCACTTACAATTTCATCTTCCAAGTCTATCAAACACTCCTTATTCCAATTCCATCTTCAGCTATCAAAATTGACATTTCCTATCCGATACCGAACATGCCACATAACCAATTCAAGAGAATAAATCCATGGGTTTAAGGTAGCATCAAGCTTAACAACTAAAAATATGCATGAATCTCATGGAACATCATCAAACATACCTTAATCTAGATACAAGTATGGCCGAACCTCTTCAATCTTTTCCTCCCCTCTTTCCCTTGATTTTTCGGTCAAGAAGAACAAAATGAGAACCTTTTTTTTTTCATCCTACTAACCATTAGTATTTTATTTCCCATGCTCCTTATTTTATTTTTCCTAACATAAAACACTAACATAAAAGGTGTATAATACCTTTTAACCCGTAGCATGGCCGGCCACTAGTCAAATTTTGGGTACTTTGACATGCAAACCCACAACTTTAATAGTTTAACATTTTAATCACTTGGACATTTGCCTATCATATTTTTAAAGTTTCTCAAATATGCCCTTTTTAGCTAAATTTCACATCCAAATGACAAAATTAAAGCATGAAATTTTCACACATACTTATTCACAAATAATAAGCATAGAATATAACAATTAATTATTTTTGTAACTCGTTTTTGTGGTCCCGAAACCACTTTCCGACTAGGGTCAAATTAGGGGTGTCACATATGCTACCTAAGATTCAACTCCATTTGAGTAAGGAGGTACTTAAGGCTCTTGTGATCGGTGTAGATGATATGTTTTTCACTATACAAATAATGCCTCTAAATCTTTAGGGTAAAATCCATGGTAGCCAACTCGAGATCATGCGTTAGATAATTTCCCTCATGTGACTTAAGCTATCAGGACTCATAACCCACAACCTTACCATCTTACAACAAAATACATCCCAACTCGACATTGACGCATCACTATAAACCACAAACTCCTTACCAGATTCAGGCTGTATCAAAACAGGAGCCTAAGTCAGAATAGACTTGAGCTTCTCAAAGCTTGATTGTTATGCATCAATCCAGATAAAAGGAACATTCTTGCATAGAAGCTTAGTCAGAGGAGCTGCAATTAACAAGAACCCCTTAACAAACCTCCAATAATAACCCGCAAGACTGAGAATATTGCGGATCTCAGAAACATTTTTAGGCTGTTTCTAATCAAGTGCAGCCTCAATCTTTCTAGGATCAACTCAGATCCTCTCAATAGAAACCACGTGCCCAAAAAAAGTTACTTCTCTTAACCAGAATTCACCTTTGCTCAACTTAGCGTAGGGTTGTTTCTCTCGAAGTACTTGAAGAATTACTCTAAGATGCTCATCATGCTCATCCTCATTCTCAGAGTACACCAGGATATCGTCGATAAAGACTATGACAAACTAATCTAAATACGGCTGGAAAACCTGGTTCATCAGATCCATGAATGCAGTTGGAGCATTCGTCAAATCAAAGGGCATGACTAGGAACTTGTAGTACCCATAATGAGTCTTAAAAGTCGTCTTAAAAATATCAGCTTCCTTAGCCCTAAGTTGATGATACTCGAAACAGAGATCTATCTTCTAGAATACTAAAGCCCCATGAAATTGATCAAACAGATTGTTGATCCTTAGAAGTGGGTACTTATTCTTCACAGTTAACTTGTTCATCTGTCTGTAGTCGATGCACATCCTCATGGTACCATCCTTTTTCTTTACAAACAAAATCGGTGCCCCCAACTAAAACACACTAGGATGGATAAATCCACGATTCAAAAGCTCCTAAAACTAAGCCTTTAGCTCTGTAAGCTCTTTCGGTGCCATTCAATAAGGAGTAATGGAAACCCGAAGCTATACCCGGTAAAAGCTCAATGTCAAACTCAACTTCCCGATTCAGAGGTAAACTTGATAACTCCTCAGGAAAAAATCCAAAAATTTCCTCATTGTTCTGATGTTCCAAACAGAAGAGTTATCAGAAATGAAACACTTACGAAAGCGAAATACGCTTCACACCCCTTCCGAACCAGTTTTTTGGCTACTAGAGTGGAGATTACGTTGGACAAGTAATCCCGATGTTCGTTGATCACAATAGCATCCACATTATCCTCAGTTCTCAAAACTACCTTCTTAATCGCGAAATCCAATCTAACTTAGTGCTTTACTAACCAGCCCATACCTAGAATCAAATCAAACTCCCTAAACGGTACTCCATCAGATTTACCGAAAACAGAACCCCTTGTACTTCTAGCAGTACAATCCTATACAGCCTGTTTACTCGAACCAACTGACCCAACAGACTCAATATAGAAATCTCACTAAGAATACTCTCAACCGCAGTCCCCAAATTACTAGAGACAGAACTAGCTATATAGGAGTGTGTTGACCCTATATCTATCAAAAAAGTATAAGGGGCATAAAAAATAATGAATGTACCCGTAATAACATTAGGGGTGTCTCTATCATCACAGCGCTAAGCAGCATATGCCAGTACAGGCTGTCCTACCTTAGTCTACTTAGCACCTTAGCCCAGTGCTCTCTGTCCTCTACCCAAACCATTACAACCCTTAGTCGGACCACAGCCACTAGGCGGCTACTGTATTGCCCTCTGAGGTTGAACAAAACTTGGAACCGTAGCTTGCATCTGATCAGGACGTTGTTGGCACTCTATAACCCAATGTCCATCAACCCACAATGCAAATATACCCGAAATCTCCTCCAACGCTCGCCTGGATGGCGCCTACCACAGTCTGTATATCTAAACCCTAGTAAGAGCAATTGGCACTCTAGAAGGCCCATCAGATTTGGTCCATTTCTAAGGCCTCTGAACAGAACTAGAGGGCTCTAAATCCCTCTTAATCTTTCCTTTCTCACGATCTCTATTCTGGCGTTCAATGCGCTTAACCTCTTCAATGATCTTTGCCTTGTCTAACAAAACGGAAAATTCCCACTCCCTCAATAGAGCAGAAGACTTTCAAACTGTCCTTCAAATAGTTCTCAAAGCAAACACATTTTTCCTATTTAGATGCCACCATCCCTTGAGCATAGCGGCCTCATATTCGGCCCAAGTATTATCTCCTTGCGTGAGATTCATGAACTCATGCCTATAAGCATCTACATATCTCGTATCCACATACTTCCCCTGGAAGGTGGCCTTGAAATAATCCTAATTAAAATGATCCGTTTGAGTACCCTCCTTAATCGATAACCACCACTGGTATGCCTCGTCGCAAAGTAAAGAAACTGTACCCTTTAGTTTCTGCTTAGGTGTGCAGCTAATATCATTCATTATCCTTTCTACAGCCTCCAACCTGTATTCGACCATAGTAGGGATGACTCTAGTGACGCCTCTAAACAATTCAGCACCATTGGACCGGAGTCATTCAATTACTAACCCACGGCTCCCAGATCCAGAATGGGGTCTAACAACCCTCTCCAAAAATTTCAGCATGGCTTGGGACAATACATCGTCCCCATCGAGCGGTTCTGAGACCCGGTCTCGGTAATAGGTGTAGTCAGTGTCTCGCTCCTATCCAAATTTGGCATACTGCCCAATGAGGAAGACTCAGCTTGAGTCTCCCTATAGCGCCTGCCGTACCCACGAGTACCACGACCACGTGTTCCACGAGCGCTCATGGTAATTATTGTTTTATCTACATTAAAAAATTTTATGTATCAGTTTAAATGTTTATTAGCAAGTGTTGTATTGTTCAAATATTTATCAGAAGTTTCAGAAATCTTTCAAAAGTTTCAGTTTCTAACTAACTCAATATAGTTTCGAAGTTCAGAATTTTCTAACTACATTATTTATAAGTTTAGAAGTACTTACAGGATCAGCGTAGGAGACTTGGTGTTCCACATACTTACTCAAAAATGATTTTTTTTTTTGAAAACTAGTTCTTTTACAAATAAAATTTTGAACCCAAAATTCACAGCCCGAGTTTTGCAACATGGCTTTGATACCACTAAATGTGACACTCCAAATCCTCTCTAGATGTTATGCCTGAATTTAGGAATGTTTCTAATAAGGGCTTCAAATCTAATCCTATCACGTTAAATTTCTTGTATTAATTTGTTACGAAAGGGGTCCATGTTTTAGGAAAACATATTTATTAGCATATTCATTACTGAAACCGTCGTTAGTTTGTTTATTTA
This sequence comes from Gossypium hirsutum, assembly GCF_007990345.1. Lineage (NCBI taxonomy): Eukaryota > Viridiplantae > Streptophyta > Magnoliopsida > Malvales > Malvaceae > Gossypium > Gossypium hirsutum. The sequence goes on along the minus strand of NC_053431.1, from coordinate 77,636,069 downwards.
GCAAAACATAATTTGTAGTGGAAATCTTAAAAATCATTATATTTTGAAAACCAAGTTCATATTTTAAAACCATTTGTTTGCGTAAAACCGTAATCTTGTCAAATATCACAATATAAAATTCAAAAACACATCCAAAACCAAAATTAAAAATAAACATTCCAGAGAGTCCCAAAATTACAAAACTCTCAAAATAAACTAGAATTTAAGTAAACTTTTAAATAATCTAAGTTTACGGTCATGTGGACACCTTTGAGCCTCCGTCGCACCGACCCGCCTAAGCTTGAGGATTACTTGAATAGAACAGACAAGAAAATGCGAGTTTTTAAAAATTAGTGTGTAACTCAACAGAAATAAACATACATTTATACTCAGATTTTTCGCATATAAACAGATACGGATATGCAAGGTCCTACCCCCATTATGTACACACCAACTTCGACCATCCCAACACACCATATGGGGTATAAAACACCCACCCAGCCCTACACACTAGATAGTGCTCGTACGACACTTATCAAAATAATCGCAGTCATGCTACCAGATTAATGGTGAAAGATCGCCTCACAAAATACTTCCTCCACGTATACAAATCTCACCCCATATACAGATATAGATATTAGATAAACATATTTTACAAAATTAACATGTCTCGTATAGCGTCGACAAGCCATTTTTTTGGCTTTCGCCGCACCTCATTTTCTCGTATTTTCATTACACACCTAGTTCATTTTTTATGAGAAAGTAATAAAATAGTATATCAAACACTGTTTCAGTAACTAATTTATGAATCCACATAAAAATATTAAAACAAAGCTCCCAAACTTACCGCCGACAAAAATGACCAAGCTAATTGAAGATAAATGAAGCTCTACTTACCAAGCTAATTGAAGAACTCGAAAATCTAAGTTGCAACAACTAAACAGATGACTTGCGAACATAATCAAAAGAAAAAAGAAAAGGGGTTTTGTAGAGAAAGGGAAAAACGTCAGAAGAGGGAAAGAAAGAATAAAAAGAAGTCAAAACAATGGGAGGAATATTTTTTTGGGAAAAATAAAATAAAAATTATTTAATTCCAAAAATAAAATCCTACTAACATCCCAACTCTCCACTAACCAACATTATCCCACAGAATCCTATGCACTAGCCATGTCTAACTACCTCAGAATTTCACTTCCATTGAACCTCTATTACACCATCGAAGCAAAAATAACATTCTTATCTCACATAAGGGTTTGGACATAAGACCCTGAGGCAAACTAACACCTTACCACTTGAACCAACAAGCTCATTCTGATATAAGTTCACCAAAAATATCAAATGAGCCCACCCAACAAGGATAAGGCTAGGATTATGATAACAGAATTTTCCAAAAAATGAGATTTGAAGCCAATACCTTAAACACAAACACATATCATTTAACCACTGAAGCAGATACTCATTTATGATAAATTTCACAAAAACAAGAATAAATAATTCAAGGTGTTACATTGTTTGTTATGATATATGAAAAAATCTAACAAAAATTATATAAAAAGGAATGATAATATTATTAAAAGTGCAACATTTGAAGTATAATGTAATAGAAAAAATATTTTACAAATAGATAAAATATTAATTTTGTTCAATAGTAATAGTAGTTGAGATGTTCCTTCAAAAATATATAAAAAAAACTGAAGAATTTAATTCAGTAGTTATTATTATTTTGTTTATGTTCAAGTAAAATGAATTAAAATCATTAAAAATAAGAGTAAAATTATAAAAAAGAAAAAGGTGATATACCTTCTAATACTTTGGTATTATTGGGAATATAAGATTACCTACTTGTTAGTTGGATTGCATTTTGTCCATTTTACTAAAAAAGGGTAAATTTATCTCTATACATTAGATTAAAGAGTAAATTAGTACTGTTAAAAATTTCTTTCATTTTTACATTTAAAAGTTGGTTCCTATACACTAGCATGAGATACACCTAGTGTGCCACGTGTAGCTATTTGATTATTTGATCAGTCATACCCATTTTTAATACTAGAAATAGAAAAAAAATTAACAAAAAAATTATTTCCATTTTGATTCAACGTAAAAGAATTAAACAATTACATGGGTTTTAAAATTATAGTTTAAGATTTGTTTTTTTAGTTCTGGAAATTACTTCAACCATGGTGGACCTACCTTTTACAGAGATTGACTTTATGGTAAGTTTAGCTAAGCATTTGCATGAATGGCAGAATTAATTGGGTTTAGTTTTTTTGATAATTTCTAAATTTATTCCTTTTTTTGCCCCTTAATTTTTATTTGTTTTTTTAGTAAATTACTTCTCTTCTAATCATTTAAAATCCAAGTGTATGAGCCTTATAGTAATTATCTAGTTTTTAACAAATCAAATAATTAACTGCCAACTCATCAATATTAATATCTAATATATATATATATATATATATTTCACAATGCCTAAATGGATAAATATAAAGTTTGTTTTAAAGGATGAATTTTTCATAATTTGAAAATTAAAAAAATTAAAATTCAGACTTTATATGTTATATGCTTTGTTATACTAGATGCTTGCTGTTTAGAAATGTAATCATGATTATAATAAGCTGTAATTTCTATGAATATTTTGTATAAAAAAACTCATTAAAGAGTGTTGAAACCGGCATTTTACGGCTAAATAATTCATAAAGGATTATTGCTAAGTTGTATTGAACAACAAATTTTAACAGGAGGATTTGTAATTGAGGTGTAGTTTATGCCACAAATTTTGTAGCATTAAGTGTAGATTGTTTTTAAGGGTGAGTGAGGACCAAATTGCATAAAAGATTAAAATTACTATGAAACCTTTTAAAGTATCTCTAAGCCACAGATCATTTAACCATCTTTTAACTTTGTGACTTACACACATGTACCCCCTCTCTTTGCTTTTTTGCCTATAAATAATCTTTCAATGTTTCATTTCAAGTTCACAAAAAACTTGGGTCTTAATCATATCCTTTCACCCTATTTGTCCCATCTCTTGCTTTGGTTGCTTCCTTCTATCTTCTATGCTTCAAAAAAGGAGGCAAACCCCCTGCCTTGCAGGTAAATGACCCTTTTAAATCTCTAGATTATAGTTTCAATTTATTTTGATTATAGTGAAATTAAAAAAAATATTCACAAAATATTAACAGTTATTTTATTTTATTTTTTAAGTTATAGAAAAAAGTGGAGTTACATTTTTATTTTTATTTTTTATAAATGAGGAATTTATGGTGTTAAGTGCTAACAAATTGTTTATTTTAAGTTAATTATATAAATTATATTAGTTGTAGTTTGTTTTATATATTTAATTCAATTTTTTTTCATATTCAAAATTACGTCTTAATGTTCTATCATATTTAAAAATATATTAATATGCAATTAAACTGATAAAACAAACTCAATCAAACTTTTTATAACTAATAACATAAACTTGGTTGAATATTTTATTATAACAAGAATAAAAGATAAAAATAATGATAATATATAAATATATGTAGACTAAAATGTATGAATAATTTATTTTTCTATATAGACATCTTAAAAGCTAGCAAAAATAGTGACAGCATAGAGAACATTCTGTTTTGTTTTGTTTTGCTCTCCTCTTTAGAGTTCACATTCTGTTTGAAGAATCTATTCCTTCCTTTGCAATGATGGCAAATGTAGAGATGTTATTTTACTTGGGTTCATTTAACCTTATTTTTAAATCATTAATACTAAAATAATATTTGACCAAAATAACTAATAATCATAAAGTAAAAAATATTTTACTTGGGTCCATTGTTTGAATTGTTAAAATGAATAAAAGAAAATAAAAATTGTAGTAATTAATTTGATTTTTAACCCATTTATAATTTAGGTTTGGATTGTAGTTTTGTTTAATTTGAAGTTAATTTTTCCAATAATGAAAGCATAAATTTATGGTTTGTTTATTTATTATGAGCAAAAGAACATTTCATGTAGTTCTAAAGCAGCTAGTAAAATGAAGTCCCCATTATTTGACTTTAAAGACTTTAGTGACATTAATGATTTTGACTTCATGTACAATGGCAACGATATTATGGTGAATGAAGCTGCTATAAATTTGTTAAAGGTGATTAAGGAAATTATTTACTTATACTATACCTCAATTTCTTTAATAATTTAATGGTATATATGATGTTAATTATTGTTTTAATTTAGGGGATTGAAGACATTGGATACGCCAGTAGAAGCAGTAATAATCAACCTGTATTAGATGAGCCAAACTCTAACCAAATTTTCCCTGCCCCTACCAATGAACTCTATGAATCTCCTCCACTAGCACCTAAACCATCTCAGATACCCAAAATATCAATACATTGTCTCAAATTTATCATATATATTGTTCATTTACTTCAATGCTAATGTCATTGATTTATAACTTAAGCATAATTACAAGGAAAAAATTACATTTCTCTTTATGTTTTATTACTTTTTTTTTACATTGCCATAGTTGGATGCAAGACTGGAACTTCCACCTCCAATAGTAACAACAAATGAACAGACTTAACTCGATCCAATGAACGTGGATCTCAATACCCTTGGAGAGGTTAGCCATCATAACAACTCAAACCCTTTGCATGTTAATCATATTCTTGATTGATTTCTTCCATTACATTATTGTAATACTAGTTTCTCTCTCTTTTTTTTCAATAGGTACCACTAAATCAATTAATAGCATCACCTGACTTACCTAATGAATCTTTTCTTCATGGTTAGAGCTTCGATTCGAACCTTAAACACCTAGTATATTTAGTGTTTGAAGGAAATAATCATTCACTTGAAAATGATGATGATGCACGTCAAACAACATCACCTCCTTTTAGTCCTCTTATAATAGAGAGAACAATTTCAGTCCCTTTTCCACTAGTAACGTTGTCCAAACTCTAAGCCTATTAAATATAAACAATTTATATTACATGGTATGATTCTTAATTTATCTCTTATATTGTTCAGGAAGAAATGCTCCCAAAAGATAGAGTTCATACAACTCAATCAGTTTACTCAGAGCGCAAGGTTAACTCAATTAAAGCAAATCAATTTAATAGTCATATTGGAAGTAGCCTCCCAAAAGATGGAGTATATACAGCTCAACCGGTTTACTCGGAACGTAGGACTAACTTAGTTAAAGCTAATAATCTCAATGGTCATATTAGAAGTAGCCTCCCAAAAGATGGAGTTTATACAGCTAAATCGATTTACTTGGATTGTAGGGTTAACTCACTTCATGAAAAAACACTCAACGGTCATGTTGGAAGTAGCCTCCAAGATGAGCTTCCAAGGTACATGATCATTTTCTTCATTGTTTAAGGAAATATTATTATACTAACACTGAAAATTTTTCTACCATATATTGACATAGCTGCAGTCCTCAAAGTCAAGATTTAGTCAATCCAGGTAGGAGAGTAACTTTTGTTGATCAATTTCAAGAAAAACAATGGAAACAATAATTCCAATGGCAACCAACAACCACTTGTGTACCCAAATTCGACCCCTCAAAGCTTAGTGAGTATTAGTTGTTTTCTTAAAATTATTCGACATCAATAAGGTCTCACTGTATAAGGTCATTATATGCTTTTCTTTTTAGATTAAGCAGACTGAGGTTGGACTTTTGCATGGAAGATCTACACTAGTCAACCGACAAGCGGAACTCATATAAAGTGAATGACTTTTATTGGCCTTTAGCTCCATCAGGGCATCAAATTGATCAAACACAAACAAACTACAATAAGTATGATACACTTAATGTTTCCTTTGTTTGGGTTTCAGGTCAGAAGCTAATAAGTTCCAATCAATTGGCAATTTTGAGTCCCAACATTACAACTTCATTCAACCTAGATCTTCTACACAAATATTTGTAGAATACACATTAATACATGATGTTTAGAATCTTATCATGTTCTGATCTTTGTATTTTGAATCCAGGTCCCAACAGTGGTTAAAAAAATCATCACAACTGCTTAATCAAGTCCCTAATAGGCCAAATGCATCTAATTCACTTCTTCAGTATTCCATGTTGTCTAAGCATCCAGTGCCTTCCTAGCTTCTGTATTTTCATCATCTTTCTTTCTTGTTTTTACTGTAATTTAGAATGTGCAAATATAAATTTTTTGTTGTTATTTCTTTTGTTATTATAGATCTCAAAATTTATCCTCTCAATAACATGATCAAGTTTCAATGACATCTGGAGCATATAATCCTCGAACTTATAGCACTAGATTGATTGAATCTTCCATGCCATTAAGGTACCTCTTATCTATTTTTCTAAATTTTAGTGTGAAATGGATAAATAAGGAGTGGTTCACCTTGTTCATTAGATTTAAGACCTCAATACTTTCTCCTAATCATCAAACCAATCCACTCGATGTATTAGATTTACGATACCGTAATTATTTACAACCAAGATCCTCCATGCTGTCCAATTCTAGGTACTTACTATTCTAAAAAGAAGTTGTTCGTTTAAGATGTTTATGGTTTTCAATAGTATGATTCACATGCTTAGCTCTAAACTATTTTTTCTCTTTAGTGGGAGGTACAATTTCCAAGATTTGAATGATTATCGTGACCATCAGATTGACTAGTCTAATTTGATGACAACTCAACTTGGTTCACAAGTTTTCGACTCTACGTTGCAAGATTCTCCAATGCATTTAGGGTTATTATTTGCTTGATTTTAAGTGTTGTTCAAATGGCATATGGAATCATTTTAAACATTATTAACCACTAATTTTAACCATAGTTTCTATCAGTTGCCTTATCATTAGTAAACCAATAGTCAATTCTTGATACTTGATTTATCAAAGTTGCCACATCACCAGCAAGCAAGTAATCAATTCTCGACGCCTTGTTTATCAAATCCAGACCTTTACAATTCTAAGCTACTTGAAAGTTCAATTTTTCAAAGGCTACAACAAGAACAAGGATTGTTGAACCAACCAGCTAGGGCCATTCCCAAATATCCTCTCCTTGGGACTGGAAATGGCATTGGCACTAGCATTAGGACCTCCATTTCAAGCATTGTCTTTAATTCATTACATCAGAATGTAAAAGAAAAACCCTTTCTCACTAAAAATATTTCTTGGAAACAAATACCTCTTTTTCTATTGAAAAATGAATTATATGATTGTAGGAAACTAGTGATACTTCAAATTTCCATCAAATGGGAACAACCCTAAGCAAATACAAAAAGGTATTATCTCACCATTATTAGGATACAAATGTAATTTTTTATCTATTTTAAATTTGGGTTTTTGAATTGATTTAGGGAAAAGCTTCGAGACAACAATTACTAACCCCTACAAGGACCAAATATGGACTGGGAAATCATCATCATCCTTCAAGCGATTCAGCGTATATTGATTTGTCTAAAATACTCAAATTTAGTTTTGAAATGTTCTAAATATATGCTTTTTTGTGCAACGTTCAAGGGTACTTTCAAGCTAATACTTGCTAGATTTCATCAATGATAGAGAGAACCATCCACATTTCCTGTGTAACAGAGATATCCATACACAATGTCAATGCAAATGACATACTAGTACCCAATACTGTGTAATAGCCCGATTTTATGGCTAGTCGGAACAGTGGTTTCGGGACCACAAATCCAACGTAGGAAAATTTAATTTTTATTAGATATTTATGGTCTACAGTTTCACGAAATGTTTTCATGAAAATTTCATGTGAAAATTTTGACGTTTAGGCACTCAATTTAGTAAAAAAGGACTAAATTATAAAAAGTGAAAAAGTTAAGTTCTACATGTTAAAGGTGTCCAATTGCTATGAGATTTTAAATGAGAGGTCCTTATATGATAATTAAACCATTTTTTAAGTTAGTGGACAAAAATGGTAATGGATAGGTGAATTTTGAAAGAAATGCATAAGGGCATTTTGGTCATTTAGTAAATAAATAAATTAAAAGGGAAAATCAAGTCAAAATCTTTGTCCATCTTCTTCACCATAGCCAAAATTTTCAAGCTCTCCATAGCTAGGGTTCTTTCATCTTTCAAGCTTGATTGTAAGTACATCGTAGCCCCGTTTTTAATGTTCTTTACATTTTTGAAATCCTCATAACCGATTTACCTATTTCTACCATTATTTTGAAGTAGGATTCATGTTTAAAAATTTACCCATGTGTGGAATGCATGTATTTTGGTGTTTGATGGAAGATAATGTATGTTTAAGGTGTGAAAACCAACTTTTACTAAGTGATTTTTCATGAAAATACCTAAAGGACCTATTTGTAAAACATTGTAAAATGGGTAGTAAAAATCTAATTTGATGAATAATGTGGGCTAATTTGAGCATGTTTATGGTTCGACTAGGCTTGGGTAACCAAGAAATGGAACACACTTCATTTTACGAGCCTAGGGACTAATTTGTAAATATGTGAAACTTTAGGAGCAAAAAGGTAATTTTTCCATAGTATGATTTTTGGACTAAATTGAGTAGTGTGAATAATGAATAAGCTAAATTTTCTATTATATATTAAGAAAAACGAAGTTCGGACCTTGAACATGGAAAGAATAAGGTGTTTGACGATTAAATTCATTTCTCCTTTTTTTTGTATCGAGGTAAGTTTGTATATAAATAATGCATTGTTTATTTATGTTTTAAATACTTTAATATTTTATGAATTTATGATTGAATCTTGGGATGAAATCAATAATGGATGACGAGTGAGAAATATCCTGGTTGAACCATAGGAATAGTTAGGATACAAATGTCATGACATTAGGGTTAGTTGAGATTACGTGTAAGACCGTATCTGGGATATGGCATCGATATGAGATTTCATGTAAGACCATAGCTGAGCTATTGTCATCGATATGAGATCCCATGTAAGATCACATCTGGGATATGGCATTGGTATGGTACTATGTGTGTGAAATTTCTCGAGTATCCTTTAGTATTCCAAGTGGTTCAACAGGAAACTTAACAGCAATGTTAAAGTTGGGAAAGACTATGGTATGTGGTGAAAGATTATGGTATGTTTTGCAAGTTGGTACAGGTATGTACACAAAACTCATGCTTAATGAGTTCGATATGTGATGAAACCTCGGATTGGTTTGATCGAGTAAGTTATGATGTTAAGATTTTAAATATAACTATGCTAAGCTTGATTATGAATTCACGATGACATTTATGTTTATTTACGTTATGTTAAATCTATGTTAAAGTGTGTTTATGATGCTTTTTATTTGCATAGGAACTTACTAAGCTTTAAAAGCTTGCTCCCCTTTTTCCTTCCATTCCTTATAGTGTCGTCAAGCTAGCTCAAAGATTGAGGAACGTCAGAGCTTGATTCACACTATCAAACGATTGTTTGGGTATACTTGGTTTCAATATTTTGAGTATGGCATGTATAGGGACTTGGTCATTTTGTTACGTGTCATATTGGTTTAGCCAAATGTGTTGGCATTGTAATGGTTAATGATTCATTTTGTATATGGACATTGGAAGTTGGCTAATATTATTCTTATTGGTCATTGGTATGTTTATGTGATGATGCTTATCATGAAGATGAAATTGACATGAATGGAAAAGAAAGTATGTCATGTTTATGCGTGATAGTTGTTAGTATGTGCAAATGATGTATTGATATGCTGATTTGGTTGTATGTATATGCTTGGATCGGTGTTGCTTGTTGTGGTGTAGGTTGGTGCAAGTAAGGGTGGTAAAATGGTTTGGTAAATAGCCTTATTTTGTCCATACAGGCAGAGACACGGCCGTGTGTCTCAGCAGTGTGAAGGACAAAGCCTAGGGACATGGGTGTGTGCCCAGGGCGTGTGAAGTCTACACCTATTTTATGAAAAATTTTGAAAATTTAATCACCCGCACGGCCTAAGCACATGGGCGTGTGACTTGGCCGTGTGACTTTAATTTGTTAATGACGTCATAAATAGAGAGTTACACGGATTAGAGACACGGACGTGTGTGACCACACCGCCTACCCACACGGGCGTGTTCCAAAGCCACACGGGCGTGTGACCCCTGTTTTGGTGAAAATTTTTCTAAGTGTTGGGAGGCTTTCTAAAGTTTTCGGTTTAGTCCCGGACCACTCCTAATGCATGTTTTAGGCATCATAAGGTCGTTTAAGGGACGATATGAATGTTTTCAAAAAGTTTTAAATTTGAGTGGAAATTCATGTCCTGGTTTTGAATGTTTGTTTAAGTTTAACTCCGGTAATGCCTCGCACTCGGTTTCGATATTGAATACGGGTAAGGGGTGTTACATTTAGTGGTATCAAAGCTACATGCCATAAATGAACTGTGATAGTGTGATGACTCTTGATAATTGTAAATCATGTATTCATATAGTAATGGATCGCAATTGAGCTAAGGCTGATGAAGTAGAAAGTAATGCGCCGGCTCCCGCTCAAGGGACAACGCCGTTTGATAGTAGACCCCCCACAATTAGTCAAGGAAAATGAGGTAGGGAATCCTTTCTCCATATGATGAACGAGTGGTATACGAAATTTGTTCGAGCAAATCCTAATGCCCAACCTCCTCCACCCCCACCTATTCCTCGACCGGTTCCTGTAGCCCCACAAGGTATGGATTTCATGAGATTAAATAAGCCTTTGGTCGATAAGATCTGAAAGCATGGGGCCGAAAATTTCTGAGCTAATGTGGATAATGATCTCGAGAGAGCCGAGTTTTGGCTTGAAAACTCCATCAGGGTATTCGATGAGTTGTCCTGTACGCCAGATGAGTGTTTAAAGTGTGCTATCTCACTTCTAAGAGATTCAGCATACCATTGGTTGAATACACTCGTATCTGTAGTTCTGAGAGAAAGGGTCACATAGGACTTCTTTCAGGAGGAGTTCCGGAAGAGATTTGAGGATGGATTGATTAAAGATATTCGTGTATTAGTCGAGATTTTAGAATTGAAAGAGTTTGTGGTATTGGTTGAATGGGCTTGTTGTAACACCCTTAACCCGTATCCGTCATCGGATTAGGGGTACGAGGTATTACCAAACATAAGAATGATTCATCACAATCATGTCCCTTATTACAAATCATGCACAAAATTATGACAACTTCTTTATAAAAATTTGTACTCAATTAGTAACCAAACACTCATCCATATAAGCTAAGTCTACATAAACCAATCACATAACAAATACAAATCGTACATACATTATTAATCAAATATAATCATGTACATTACTAATTCAGGTGCAATTCATTATAATATCTTTAATCGTTTACGAATATCAAAAGCATTTCATATCAACTAAATAATATGACATTTGAACATAAAAAAAATTATTATTCATCATTCATTTTCATGTGTTCAAATTACAACAAATATATTCATTTATAAGCCATTCCACAAGCACATATTAGCTTAAATTAAACTATACCTCACAGTTAACTAAGTAAAATTTTACCATACATACAATCATAAATAATTAACCGAATTTCACTTGCAAAATAATCAATTCATTCATTGATCATTTAACTAACATTTATAATTTTTCAAGAAACTTAACCAAATCAAAACATTTCAATTTCATATGCTATAAATTATACTAAAATTTCATATACACAACTAAATCAATTTATGTATAATTCGGTCATTTAATATGACTTCATTTAATTGTTAAAACATATCTATTTTAGCTATTATAAACCAAACATAGATAGTCAAATATCATAGTCAAACATACATTCATCATATACATGTAATATATCTTTGACATTTTTGCCAACATAACTCATCCATAATCTAACTTATCAAACATCAATATTAATAAACATATCAACTTCACCTCCTCTATATGCCATAACCAAAATTTACCTTAATACCAACTCACATATCAATACCTTAACAAAGCATATCAACCAAGTTCACATATATTTATCTATGTATAAAACATAACCGAATCACCAAAACCACAACCAAATTGTAATAGCCCGATTTTGGGTCTAGTCAGAATAGTGGTTTCAAGACCACAAACCCAAAGTAAAAAAATTATTTTATTAATTTATTAAGGTTTACATCATGATGGAATTATTATGTGAAAATTTCGTAAAGTAATTTTACCGTTTGAGTACTTAATTTGATAAAAGGACTTAATCGCATAAAATATAAAAGTTGCATTCTATTTGTTAAAAGTGCTAAATGGCTATTAAAAGGAAGAGTGGAGTACTTGCATGGCAATTAGCCCATTGATATTGTGAGTGGAAGGTTAGGCAGAAAATGAAATAGTGAATTTTGTTTTTTATGTTTTGATCAAAGGGTATTTTGGTAATTAAGTTAATAAGTATAATAAGGCAAAAATAGTAAAAAGGCATCATATTTTTTCTCTTTTCTTGAACCGAATGTGAAAAGAAAATGGGCAGCCATGGAGAAAGCTACATTCGACCAAGCTTTGTGCTTTAATTGGTGAGTCGTTTTTGCTCGGTTTTTAATAATTTCTACGTTTTTTAGACCATTGCAACTTAATCTAGTTAGCACGTATCTTCGATTTCTGAACTGTTAAAGATTTAAAAGATGCATTGATGAATAAGCATGTATTGTGATGTTTCTTGATAGATTATGAATGCTTGTTGATAGATATACAAGTTTTGTTAAATGATTTTTAATGAAAATGCAAATTAGGGGCTAATTTGTGAAATGTGAAAATTTAGTGGTTGAAATGTGAAATAAATGAAAATATGGGCTGTTATAAGCATGAAAAAGATTCGACTGGGCATGGGTAGCAAAGAAATTGAATGAATTTGATTGAATGAATTTGATTTTACAAGCCTAGGGGCAAAAGCATAAATATGACAAAGCTTAGGGGTAAAAATGTAATTTTACCAAAAATGTGAAATTGTATTTGAGTAGCATGATGAGTAAATAAATTAAATTATTATTATAAATCAAGGAAGACAAGATTCGAACTTAGAATGTGGGAAAAACAAAGAGTATGACGAATAAGTCCTTTTCACCGATTGTGCTAATGAGGTAAGTCTGTGTGACTATTAAGTCCGTGTGACTAAATAAACACGTTACCCATGTTATTGTTAATATACTTGAAATCTATTTTGCTATGATTGTATTGAATTATATGTTGATGGGGTTATGTATGAGAAAGTGATGCCAAATGTTAATAACATTTTTGCAATGATTAAATACATTGGAAATTTGATGGAATATGATATTCCATTGAAGCGATAAGTTGTGCGTAAATATTACAACTTTATCGTTATTATGCATTGAATGTTTGATTTTGCATATAATGATAGAATGTGGTTATGAGTATGGTAACATAAGACTTATCGTGCTAAACTCCTGGTTGAACCTTAGGAATAGATTGGATATTCATGCCATGACATTTGGGTGATATGTGTACTAGTGTAAGACATGTCTGGGACATGTATCGGCCACATTATGAGAGCCAGTGTAAGACCATGTCTGGGACATGGCATTGGCAATGAGATGAGAGCTAGTGTAAGACATGTCTGGGACATGCATCGACCTCGAGATATACAAGCTAATGTAAGACCTGTGACATGGCGTTAGCTTGATGTGTGTCAGTGTAAGACATGTCTGGGACATGGCATCAACACCGATAGATGAGAGCCAGTGTAAGACGTATCTGGGGCACGACATAGGCCTCGATATATGAAAGTCATTGTAAGACCTGTCTAGGACATGGTATCGACTTTGATGTGCTAGCCAGTGTAAGACCATGTCTGGGACATGGCGTCGGTATCTTACCCTATGCTTGAGGCTTAGTGAATATTCTGTAGTGTTCCAAATGGTTTAGCGGGAAATTTATGGTTTAAGTCGCAATGATAGAGATTATGGCTATGTTGTGAGTGGTATAGGTACTTAGATGATATTGATGAGATGTGAACTCAATTCATGTTTTATGATTAGTGAGGAATGAATATGAGCATGTTGAGTAACACAGGTATGTGTGCCAAGCTCATGAGAAATGATTTTGGTTCATGATGCACCTTTGGTGAAGATGTAAGTAGGTAATTCATGCCTATGAGAATGATTTTGTGATGATCTTGTGATTATGGGTCTATACTTATGATGTATAAATATGTATCTTTACCAATGTGGTGGAAATAAATTAATAAAGTGTGATAAACTTAGTATCATTAATTTACAATACAGCAGTTTTGGACAGCAACCGTAGTCCGACTTTGAAAATCGACCAAAAATTGTGAAAATTGAGTTAGAGGCTGAATAAAATATTAAATTAAATCTTAATGAGTCTAGTTTTACATATAAGAAACTATGTAAGAAAAAGAGTTTCATATTATGAAATATTTAAATTGTTGTGAGATAGAGTCAGAATGATTTTGAAATCCCCCGTTCTGATTTGATAAAATCATTGAAAATTGTAAAAAACTAGTTATGGGTTAAAATTTATATGATTAGAATCTTGAATGAGTCTATTTTCAAAACAAGCAAACGAGAACATCATTCAAATCCCATGTAAGGAGATAATTAATTTTTAGTAAAGAAGGATTGAAGTTGTCAAATAGAAGAAAAATGATGATTTTGAAGAATAAACTGTACTAATTGGCTAAACCAAAAATTTTGAAAATTTTATGGTTAGAATATATTTCATTCTAGTTTTATGGAAAATTAGTGGATATTAATTTTTAGTTCCGTATCTTAAGATATAAATAATTTAGTGACTCTGACTCGAGAAAATAGCTCGACCTGAACATTAGTAAAAGTGCAAATATGCTTGTATTACCTTGAGAAGCAAGTTGATAAATTGCTTATTATTTTCATACGGTCTTACTAAGATATAAAGATTACTCCCTTCCTTTCCTTTTGTTTAGTGTTGATAGGTTTGCTCGGGGTTGGAGATCGTTGGAGGCAGCATCACACTATCAAGTCACCACCTTTGAAATAATGAAACATATATTAGAAATTTCAAGTGAGTGGCATGTATAGGGATCTAGTTTATTGACATTTGTTATTATGTTTTGGCCAAATGTGTTGGCTTATATTGAGTTATATGTATATGGCTATGAGATGTGGCTCATATTCATTATGGCTTGTAAACCTAGCTATTTATGTCATGTCTAAGGTTTATGATGTAATTATGTTTGTTAGCCATGCATGGTTGGTAATATGACATGTGTGTTGGATATATGCTCTATGACCAATTGAGGTGGTCATAGCCATGTAGTAATTGCACGTTATAAAAACAACATGATAATGGGAACATGAGTGCTTGATGGATAAGTTGGTAACCATAGTATAATGGTAAAAGTGATCATCAAAATGACAAGTTTTATGAATGTGAATTAAGGAATCTAGACTTGGTATTGCATGAGTAGATGCATTACTTATAAGAGGATATGTTAATGTTATGAATATGTCTTAATAAAGAGTGTTTAATCACTAAAATGATGCCATGAATTGTGGTTTAAATATGTATATGGTTGAAAGGGTTTATGGCAAACATGAAGGCTTGGAAAATAGCGTAAGTGTTGACTACACGGGCCGAGACACGGTCGTTCGTCTCAACCATGTGGGGGACACAGCCTTAGCACATGGGCGTGTGGTTCAAATTATTCACTGACGTCATAGACACGGCTTGAGGACACCGGCGTGTCCCTATGTCCACATGGGTGTGTGACCCTATCTCATGGAAAGAAATTTTCTAAGTTTTCCCAAAATTTGCTAAGGTTCTCAGTTTAGTCCTTAACTACTTTCAATGCATGTTTAGGGCTTCGTAGGCCCGTGCATGGGACATTATGCATGTGTATGAAAAGTTTTGAATTAAAAGAAATTTTGTAGCCCAGTTTTTACATGTTTGTGAACGATTAAGTCCAGTAATGCCTCATACCCTGTTCCAACGTCAGACACGGGTAAATGGTGTTACACAAACATAACCATAATTTGATCAAGACATAAAATCCAAACTTAAAAAAAATAATAAGCCCTTTTGCATGGCTCATATTTACATATCCCAAAATTAAATATAAACATAAGCTAGCCTATCCATGCCATAGGTTTAAGTTCAACTTTATAAAAATACCGAAACAGTCGATAGTGTGATAAACTTCACTGACGATCCCCGAGCTTGTAACTTGACTCCAAAATCTATAAAGCAGAGGCAAACATATACATACAGTAAGCTATTGTAGCTTAGTAAGTCATAAGCAAATAAATAACTCAATGACAATATCCAGTCAATTTAACCAAACCAATTTATGCTATCATAATCACATTTAATTTCAAGCTTACAATTTCATTTACAACATATACTTTCATATATAAATTTTACCTTGGCTGAATGTACATATATCTATTATCAAAGTTACATTCAATTCAAAACCATAATACCACTATATAACCGAATATATATTTACTCATAAGCATATACTTTAGAATCAAATTTCAATATCACATACTGAAACATAACATGTCGCTGAATATACTTCATAAATATACGTATATTTACATTAGCATCATGAATAATTTGTATCACATATCAAATAACTAACTTACCTTATTTTCAAATAAGTAATCAATTATCTCATACCTGATCATTTTAGCTCGATTTATACTTTCAATCACAACTTATCATTGCCCTTTGAACCATTCGAAATTGAATAAGATACTCAGATAATCACACATATCATACAATGCCAACATCCCAAATGTGGTCTTACATGTAATCACATATCAATGCCATTGTCCTAAACAGGGTCTTACTCGCACACATAAATCGGAATCACATATGGATGCTAATGTATTAAACGTGGTCTTACTCGCACACATATATTGATTCCATGGCCTTACTCGCACATCACATATTAGAATCCTATGTCATGACATATGTATCCTAGCTATTCCTAAGGTTCGTACAGGGCTTTCGGACGTTGTAACTCGATCGAATCAAACTCGTACACATAGATTCCAAGCTTATACATATTCGACTTCCACATATACACTATCACATTATTCATTTCAGCATATATAGTTTGTATTTAATCAAATAAGTAACATCTATTTGCTTCTAAACTTACCTCAGACAACAGTAATCAGAACGGAACAACTAATCGACAACTTTGGTTTTCCCCTGATCCAAATTTGATTTCTTTTGTTCTTGATCTAAACATATTCAAATTAAACTCATTCAAACATAATTTTACTCAATTTAGTCCAAAAACACATAAATAGGCAAATTACCATTTTACCCCTGACATTTCACACTTTTCACAAATTAGTCCCTATTGCACAAAACACAAAATATGCAAAATTTCAATATACCATGCTTAGGCCGAATATTCATCTTCCTTATACAAGTCTACACATTTCATTTATTTCACATTTTAGTCCCTCAATTTATTATTTTTACAAGTTAGCCCTAATTACTCAAAATCATCAAAAATTCAAATACAAAATATGTTAATCTATCACATATCTTTTATTTTCCAACATCAAACAACAAAAATCACAAGATTTCAATAATGGAAAAATATAAAATCATCATCAAATTCAAAAATTGAGACATAGGCTTGATAGGTAACATAGCAACGATCTCAAAAATGTAAAAATTATCAAAAATCGAGCTAAAACTCACTTTGAATCAAGCTTGCTAATGGCCGAATGTGGCTTTCTTTTACTTTTCTGTTCTTTTGGAATTTTTGGCTTTTGAAGAAAAATGAATGCATGCAACTTTATTTTATGTTTTATAATTATAACATTATTAACATATTATAAAATTACCATTTTAAAATTAATATAAAACCATGCTATTTAATACCACAACCGTCCATCCATTTTAATTATGGTCTAATTGCATTATAAATACTCATATTATAAAGACAATTTAAATTAAGCACTCTCACATTTAACTATCAACTTTTCAGTTTACACGATTAAGCCCTTTTTATTACATCGATATTCAAATAGTAAAATTAAAACACGAAAAATTAACACATATAAATTCACACATAATAAACACAGAAAAATAATTTCTAAATATTTTTCTGACTCAAATTTGTGGTCTCGAAACCACTGTTCCGAATAGGGTCTAAATCAGGCTGTTGCAAGCCTTAGGGATTTTCGTCCCCGAAAATCTTACCGATGAATAGGTTCGGATAATGTTCTTTCATTGCATCTTCTGGCTCCATATTACCTCTTCAACTCCGAGTTTATGCCACATTACTTTCACTAATAGAATTTTCTTATTTCGAATACAAATCGGTTCTTCTTCATATGTCATATCAGACTTAATCTCAATCTATCCACAATAACCCAGATTGCAACTTTCTTACTCAATGTCAACGGTAAACCGGATACAAAATCCATCGTGGCTCTATCCTATTTTCATTCTGGTATCATGATCAGCTAAAATAACCCAAACGGTATCTAGTATTCAGTTTTTACTTGTTGACAGACTAAACATTTCGAAACAAAATCGGAAATGTCTCATTTCATACCATGCCACTAGTAAAGCTATTTCAGATCACTATACATTTTCATACTACCCAGATGAACAGATAATCGAATAAGCTTCATTCAACATCATTTGAATCAAGTCTGAATTTCTTGGAACACATATTCTATTTTTGAACCTCAAACAACCTTCAACATCAACTAGGAATTCTGAATCAACATTCAAGTCAAATTGAGCCTGCTTTGGTAACAAATCATCATCAACTTTCTGAGTATCGCAAATTTGTTGACTATTTAACGGTCTTGCTTTTAATTCAGCTATAATCGAACCATCATCAGACATAGCCATATGCGCATTCATTGCACGTAAAGCAAGTAGTGATTTTTGACTTAAAGTATCAGCAACAACATTAGCCTTTCCCGAATGGTAGTCAATCATAGGCTCATAGTCTTTTAATAGCTCTAACCATCGACGCTGTCTCAAATTCAGATCTTTCTTAGTCATCAAATATTTTAGGCTCTTGTGATTATAATAAACATGACATTTCTCACCGAACAGATAGTGATGCCATATCTTCAATGCAAACACAATAGCTGGCAAATTTAGATCGTGTGTCAGATAGTTCTTTTCATGCGGTTTTAACTGTCTCGAGGCATAAGCTATAACTTTTCCTTCCTGCTTTAAAACACAGCCCAAACCATTAAAAGATATATCACTATAGATAACAAATTCTTTACTAGATTCTGGCTGAACCAGCACTGAAGCTTCGGTCAAAAGGGCTTTCAACTGATTAAAACTTTTCTGGCACTTTTTTGACCACTCGAATTTAAGATCTTTCTGTAATAGCTTCATCATCGGGGTTGCAATCATAAAGAAACCTTTCACGAATCGTCTATAGTAACTAGAAAGTCCTAGAAAACTTCAAACTTTAGAAACATTTTGTCTGAGGTTCCCAATCAAGTATAGCTGAAATTTTACTTAGATCAACCCGAATACTCGATGCTGATACAACATGTCTCGGAAAACTAACTTCACATAATCAGAACTCGCATTTACAGAACTTTGCATACAACTATTTATCTCGTAAAGTCTGTAACACAAGTCTAAAATAATCAGCATGCTCAGTTTCATCACGGAAATAGATTAAAATGTCATCTACGAACACAACCACCAATCGATCCAGATACTGTCTAAAGATCCGATTCATCAAATCCATAAAAAAAATAGTAGGTGCATTAGTAAGTCCGAAAGGCATAACCAAAAACTCATAGTGTCCGTACCTTGTTCGGAAAGCAGTCTTTAGCATATCAGAATCTTTAACTCGCAACTGATAGTAACCAAATTTCAAATCTATCTTTGAAAATACTATAGCCCCTTTTAGTTAATCGAATAGGTCATCAATTCGTGGCAACGAATATTTATTCTTTATAGTCACCTTATTGAGCTGTCTATAATCGATACACATTCTCATAGTTCAATCTTTCTTTTTCATAAATAAAACTGGTGCACCCCAATGAGAGAAACTCAGTCGCGCGAAATCCCTATCTGTCAACTCTTGCAACTGAGCTTTCAATTCTTTTAATTCAGTAGGTGTCATTTTGTACAGAGCTATCGATATCTTAATCATCCTCGGCACTAACTCAATTCTAAACTCTACTTATCGGATAAGTGGTAAATCTGGCAATTCTTCAGGAAACACATCTGGATACTGATCCAGTATTTCTTTCGATCACTTTACTATCAAGCACATATGCAAAGTAAGCTTTACAACTCATTCTCACATATTTCTGAGCTAGCATTGAAGATATCATTGCCGGTAAACTATTCGGATCATTAGACTCAATTCGATTAATCTTATCATTTTGGCATCTCAAATTAGTAGTCTTTCATTTGTAGTTTACAACAGCATTGTGCAAAGTCAACCAATCCATACTCAGAATTATATCAAACTCATCAAATGATAACAACATCAAATCAACTAGAAGACATGAATCTCGAATCATAAACGGACAATTCTCGCACATTTTATCAACCAGAATACACCAGCCCAAGGGGTTCGATATTCTAATCACAAACTTAGCAGACTCTACAGGTAAAGTCTTATTGGATACTAAGGTCTCACATACATAAAAATAAGTCGAATCAAAATCAGTCAATGCAATTAGACTAGTATCATAGAGAGTGAATGTACCAGTAATAACATCGGGGAATGAAACCTCCTCGCATGCGCGAATGGCATAAACTATGGCAAGTGCACGAGCCTCAGATCGAACTGCTGTGTCTTTAATTCCTCTCTGACTGCTACTTATATTTCTTTCATTTCTAGGAGACCTACACTCGACTGAAATGCTACTCGATCTCAGATTTTTCACAATCTCTTCCTCAACCGACTCGGAACAATCTTGGATAAAGTGATCTAAGGATCTACATTTGAAATAAGCTTGATTATTCAATCTACAAATACCAAAATGTCTTTTACCACAATTGTTGGAGCTCTGAAGCTCGATTGTGATCTAGCACGATCTCTACTCGAGTGACCCACATTAGCCTTTGACCGATTATAATCATTTTAAAATTTCTTTGATGTAGACTGAAATGATTTACCCGATGATCTCTCACAAAAATTTCTGACTTCAAAATCAGCTTTTCTTTTCTTTTCTTTTCGTATAACTTGGGAAGTTACAGGAACTTGAGGGGGTGGAGGTTGTTGAGTAGCCGGATTTGTTCAAACAAAATCCGTGAACCACTCATTCATTAACTGGAAGAAGGCTTGCATAGCCTCTCCCTCTATACCATTCAAAATCGGCCTAGAATCAGCCAGCGCTACCCCCTGAGTAGGAGCGGACACATTATCTTCTACGTCATCTGTTACGGCTCGATCGGGATCCATTTTTATAAGAAAACACATTTTTAACTATCAGGAATCATCACACTATCTCAGTTTATAATTATGGCATGTATAGCTAGACATATACGTGCTAAGTTAGTCCTGGAACTGATTAAACCGTAGCTCTGAAACCAATCAAATGTAACACCCCTAACCCGTATACGTCGCCTGATTAGGGTTACGAGGCATTTCCAAACATAAGCACAATTCATCAAAGTCATGTCCCTTATTACAAATCATGCACAAAATTATGTCAACTTCTTTATAAAAATTTGTACTCAATTAGTAACCAAACACTCATCCATATAAGCTAAGTCTACATAAACCAATCACATAACAAATACAAATCGTACATACATTATTAATCAAATAAAATCATGTGCATTACTAATTCATGTACAATTCATTATAATATCTTTAATCGTTTATGAATATCAAAAACATTTCATATCATACCTCATCCGACTACCCAAAAATCAAACCAAACCAAATATGCCTACCCATTTTAATTCAATACAAGACTTTGTGCATAAGACCATATTAATTCTCAACTTACATTATTCACACATTTGTCTTTCTTAACCAAACAAAAATCAACATAAATTTTTACCACTTATAACACATATACTAATCATGCTTTATAAATTAAACATATCAATAATATTTACTTAATCATTTTACTAATCTTATTAACATAAAACGTATAATAATGCATATTCTTTATGTTTCTATTAGCCGAACGTATTAACTAAATAACATGACATTTGAACACAAAAAAAAATCATTAATCATCATTCATTTTCATGTGTTCAAATTACAACAAATATATTCATTTATAAGCCATTCCACATGCACATATTAGCTTAAACTAAACTATACCTCACGGTTAACTAAGTAAAATTTTACAATACATACAATCGTAAATAATTAACTGAATTTCACTTGCAAAATAATCAATTCATTCATTGATCATTTAACTAACATTTATAATTCTTCATGAAACTTAACCAAATCAAAACATGTCAATTACATATGCTATAAAGTATACTAAAATTTCATATACACAACTAAATCAATTTATGTATACATTCAATCATTTAATATGACTTCCATTTAACAGTTAAAACATATCTATTCTAGCTATCATAAACCAAACATAGAGAGTCAAATGTCATAGCCAAACATACATTCATCATATAAATGTATATGTCTTTAACCTTTTTGCCAACATAACTCATCCATAATCAAACTTACCAAACCTCAATATTAATAAACATATCAACTTCACCTCCTCTATATGCCATAACCAAAATTTACCTTAATACCAACTCACATAACAATTCCTTAACAAAGCATATCAACCAAATTCACATATATTTATCTATGGATAAAATATAGCCGAATCACCAAAACTACAACCAAACATAACCATAAGTTGATCAAGACATAAAATCCAAACTTAAAAAAATAATAATAAGCCATTTTTGGATGGCTCATATTTACATAACCCAAAATCAAATATAAACGTAAGCTAGCCTATACATGCCATAGGTTTAAGTTCAACTTTATAAAAATACCGAAATAGTCTATAGTGTGATAAACTTCACTGACAATCCCCAAGCTTGTAACTTGACTCCAAAATCTATAAAACAGAGGCAAACATATACATACAGTAAGCTATTATAGCTTAGTAAGTCATAAGCAAATAAATAACTCAATGACAATATCAAGTCAATTTAACCAAACCAATTTATGCTATCATAATCACATTTAATTTCAAGCTTACAATTTCATTTACAACATATACTTTCATATATAAATTTTACCTTGGCCGAATATACATATATCTATTATCAAAGTTACATTCAATTCAAAACCATAATACCATTATATAACCGAATATATATATTTACTCATAAGCATATACTTTAGAATCAAATTTCAATATCACATATTTAAACATAACATGTATCCGAATATACTTCATAAATATATGTATATTTACATTAGCATCATGAATAATTTGTATCAGATATCAAAAAACTGACTTACCTTATTTTCAAATAAGTAATCAATTATCTCATACTTGATCATTTTAGCTCAATTTACACTTTTGATCACAACTTATCATTCCCCGTTGAACCATTCGAAATTGAATAGGATACTTGGATAATCACACATATCGTACAATGCAAAGGTCCCGAATGTGGTCTTACATGTAATCACATATCGATGCCACTGTCCCAGACAGGGTCTTACTCGTAGACATAAATCGGAATCACATATCGATGCCAACGTATTAATTGTGGTCTTACTCGGACACATATATCGATGCCATGGTCTTACTCGCACATCACATATCAGAATCCTATGTCATGACATATGTATCCTTGTTATTCCTAAGTTTCATATGGGGCTTTCAGACGTCGTAACTTGATCAAATCAAACTCGTACACATAGATTCCAAGCTTATACATATTCGGCTTCCACATATATGCTACCACATTATTCATTTCAACATATATAGTCCATATTTAATCAAATAAGTAACATCTATTTGCTTCTAAACTTACCTCAGACAATAATAATAGGAATGGAACGACTAATCGACAACTTTGGTTTTCCCCTGATCCAACTCCAATTTCTTTTGTTCTTGATCTAAACATATTCAAATTAAACTCATTCAAACATAATTTTACTCAATTTAGTCCAAAAACACATAAATGAGAAAATTACCATTTTACCCCTAACATTTCACACTTTTCAGAAATTAGTCCCTATTACACAAAACACAAAATATGCAAAACTTCAATATACCATGCTTAGGTCGATTATTCATCCTCCTTATACAAGTCCACACATTTCATTTATTTCATATTTTAGTCCCTCAATTTATTATTTTTACAAGTTAGCCCTAATTACTCAAAATCATCAAAAATTCAAATACAAAACATGTTAATCTATTAGATATCTTTTATTTTCCAACATCAAACAACAAAAATCACAAGCTTTCAACAATGGCAAAATATAAAATCATCATCAAATTCAAAAATTGAGACATGGGCTGGATAGGTAGCATAGCAACGATCTCAAAAATGTAAAAATTATCAAAAATCGAGCTAAAACTCACCTTGAATCAAGCTTGCTAATGGCCGAATGTGGCTTTCTTTTTCTTTTCTTTTGGTATTTTCGGCTTTTGAAGAAAAATAAATGCATGCAACTTTATTTTATGTTTTATAATTATAACATTATTAACATATTATAAAATTACCATTTTAAAATTAATATAAAATCATTCTATTTAATACCACAACCGTCCATCCATTTTATCTATGGACTAATTGCATTATAAATGCATCATATTATAAAGACAAATTCAATTGAGCACTCTCACATTTAATTATCAACTTTTCACTTTACGCTATTAAGCCATTTTTATTAAACCGGTATTCAAACAGTAAAATTAATACATGAAAAATTAACACATATAAATTCACACATAATAAACACAAAAAGTAATTTTTAAATATTTTTCTGACTCAGATTATTCGTGGTCCTGAAAATATTGTTTCGAGTAGGGTTTAAATCGGGCTTTACACTTGTAAGGCCGAAGAATTGAATAAAGAGAAGAGGAAAGCTGTTATTGAAGATAGAGACTCGAGGAAAAGACCAATGAGTAAGTCATTTCCATCTCAGTCCAAGAAGTTTGAAAAAATGTATTCCCATTCGGATGTTTCAGCAACGTATTCACACAAAGATCGTGGGAAACAACATTCGAGTTTTAAATCCCAGGCTACTTCTATGGCAAGTGTGGGTAATGTAAAGTCTAACAGACCTGAATGTCAGCAATGTTGAAGAAGACATCTTGGCGAGTGTAGAATTAATGACCGAGCTTGTTTCAAATGTGGTTCACTAGAGCATTTTATCAGAGATTGCCCGGATATGGTAAAGAAAGAGAAATTTCAAAGTGCAAGGCCTAGTAATACTGCTTCTAGAGGAAGGCCCCCAAGGTATACTTGGAATGGAGCCAGTAGTAATGGTGTAACAAAAGAAACCGCTGTGAGATCCGAAGCTCAAGCATCGGCGAGAGCCTATGCCATCCTGCTTGCGAAGAAGCGATGTCTGCTGATGTTATTACTGGTACTTTTTCTCTTTATGATACTGATGTTATTGCATTGATTAACACTGGACCTACTCATTCGTATGTTTGTATGAGTTTGGTAAATAATAAAAAATTTCCTGCTGAGTTTACCGAATTTGTGATTAAGGTGTTAATCCTTTAGGCCAGCATGTTTTAGTTAACAAAGTATGTAAGAAATGTCCTTTAATGATTAAAGGTTACTGTTTTCCGGTTGACTTGATGTTGTTTCCATTTGATGAGTTTGATGTTATTTTGGGCATGGATTGACTGAAGTTGCATGATGCTATAGTAAATTGTAGACAGAAAGTTATTGAATTGAAATGTGAAAATGGTGAAAATTTTCAGGTTGAATCAGATGAGTCAGATAGATTGCCTGTGGTGATTTTTTCAATGTTAGCTCAAAAATGTATAAGAAAAGGATGTGAAGCTTACCTAGTTTATGTGTTAAACACGAAAGAGTCTGAATTGAAAATTGAATCAGTGCCGATAGTTTATGAATATCCGGATGTGTTCCCAGAAGAGTTGCCAGGGTTACCTCCAGTTAGAGAAGTTGAGTTTGGCATTGAGTTAGTCCTTAGTACTTCACCGATATCTATTGCTCCGTATAGAATGGCTCCGATTGAATTGAAAGAATTAAAAGCTCAATTGCAAGAATTGACCGATAAAGGATTCGCGAACCGAGTTATTCTCCCTAAGGTGCTCTGGTATTGTTTGTAAAGAAGAAAGATAGATCTATGAGACTTTGCATAGATTACTGACAGCACAATAAGGTAACCGTAAAGAACTAGTATTTTTTTGAAGGATAGATGACTTGTTTGATCAGTTGAAAGGAGCAACAGTGTTTTCCAAGATTGATTTGAGATTCAGGTATTACCAGTTGAGAGTTAAAGAGTCAGGTGTGTCGAAAACTGCTTTCAGAACAAGGTACAGGCACTATGAATTTCTTGTTATGCCTTTTGGATTAATTAATGCCCCTACTATTTTCATGGACTTGATGAACCAAATTTTTTGACCATATTTGGATAAGTTAGTTGTTTTTATTGATGACATACTGATTTATTCTCATGATGAGACTGAGCATGTTGAGCATTTGAGAACTATTTTACAAACTTTGAGAGACAAACAGTTTGTATGCTAAGTTCAGTAAAAGTGAGTTTTGGATCAGAGAAGTTGGATTTTTGGGACATATCATTTCAGGTGATGGTATTCGGGTTGATCCCAATAAAATTTCGACGATTGTTGATTGGAAACCACCAAGAAATGTGTTCGAAGTCAGAAACTTTTTGGGCTTAGCTGGTTATTGTCAAAGATTTGTTAAAGGATTTTCGATGATTGCTACTCCTATGACGAGATTGTTGCAAAAAGACATCAAGTTTGAATGGTACTAAAAATGTCAGCAAAGCTTTGAGAAGCTGAAGGCATTATTGATTGAGGCAGCGATTTTAGTGCAATCTGAATCGAGAAAGGAATTTGTGATTTATAGCGACGCATCACTGAATGGACTAGGATGTGTGTTGATGCAAGAAGGTAAGGTGATAGCTTATGCCTTGAGACAATTGAAGCTACATGAGAAGAATTACCTGATGCATGATTTCAAATTAGCCGCTATTGTGTTTACTTTGAAAATATGGCAACACCATTTATACAGTGAGAAATGTCATGTTTTTACCGATCATAAAAATTTAAAGTATTTGATGACTCAAAAAGATCTGAATTTGCGACAATAGAGATGGCTTGAGTTATTAAAAGACTGTGAGCTTGTGATCGATTATCATCTAGGAAAGGAAAATGTAATGGCCGATGCTTTGAGTAGGAAATCTCTATTTACTTTGAGGGCCACGAATACATAGTTGACTTTATCCGATAACGGTTCGATTCTAGCCGAGTTGAAAGCTAGACTGATGTTTCTTAAGTAGATTTGTGAAGCCCAAAAGTGTGATAGTGAGTTGCAAGCCATGAGAATTCAGTGTGAATCGGGCGATGACTCAAAATTTCAAATTGACTCTGATGATTGCTTGACATTCCGAGGTAGGATATTTGTTCCTAAAGATACAAAGTTGGTTCAGAAAATTCTTAATGAAGCGCATAATGGTTGTTTATTTGTGCATCCAGGTAGTACGAAAATGTATAATGATTTGAAGAAAATATATTGATGGTCGAGTATGAAAAGAGATATCTCTGAGTTTGTTTTGAGATGTCTGATTTGTCAACAAGTAAAAGCTGAACACCAAGTGCCTTTGGGTTTACTTCAGCCAGTGATGGTGCCCGAGTGGAAATGGGATAGCATTACGATGGATTTCGTAATGGGTTTGCCTTTGACTTTGAGAAAGAAAGATGTTGTATGGGTTGTGGTTGATAAATTGATGAAATTGATTCATTTTATACCGGTATGTACTGATTATTCACTTGATAAGCTAGCTAAGTTGTACATTACTGAGATTGTGAGATTGCACGGGGTACCTATTTCTATTATTTCAGATAGAGATCCGAGGTTTACTTCAAGGTTTTGGAAAAAGTTGCAAGAAGCCTTGGGTACAAAATTGAATTTTAGTACTACATTTCATCCACAGATCGACGGTCAACCCGAGAGGGTAATTCAGATTTTAGAAGATATGCTCCGATGTTGTGTTTTAGAATTTGAGGTTAGTTGGGAAAAATATCTATCATCGGTCGAATTTGCCTATAACATAGCTATCAGATGAGTATAAAAATGTCACCTTATGAGGAATTGTATGTCCGCAAGTGCAGAACGCCTTTGTATTGGAATGAACTCAATGAGAAACAAATTCAAGGGGTTGATTTGGTTAAGGAAATCGAAGAGAAAGTAAAAGTAATTCGAGATTTTTGAAAGTTGCTTCCGTTAGACAAAAATCATACGCGGATTTGAAAAGAAAAGAGATTGAGTTTCAAATTGGGAATAAAGTATTCTTGAAAGAATCTTCGTGGAAGAAGATTCTCAGATTTGGCCGTAAAGGCAAGTTGAGTCCATGTTTTATCGGGCTGTATGAAATTATTGAAAGAATAATGGCATATCGGATAGCCTTACCAACAGAGTTGGAAAGGATTCATAATGTGTTTCATGTGTTGATATTACGACGGTATCATTTTGATCCTTCATATGTGATTTCTCTGACAGAGATTGAAATTCGACCAGACATGACGTACAGTGAAGAACCGATTAAAATCTTAGCCCGGGAAGTTAAGAAGTTGAAAAATAAAAGTATAGCTCTACTGAAAGTTTTGTGGCAAGGACACAGTGTTGAAGAGGCTACGTGGGAACCAGAGGAGGCCATGAGAAAACAGTATCCAAACCTCTTTCCTGGTAAGATTTTTGGGGACGAAAATCCCTAAAGAGGGGAGAGTTGTAACATCCCGATTTTGGGGCTAATCAGAACAGTGGTTTTGAGACCAAAAATCTGACATAGGAAAATTTAATTTTTATTATATTTTTATGGTATACAGTTTCACGAAATTAATTCGTGAAAATTTCGTTCGAAAATTTTGACGTTTGGGCACTCAATTTAGTAAAATGGACTAAATTGTAAAAAATGCAAAAGTTGAGTTCTACATGTTAAAGGTGTCCAATTGCTATGAGGTTTTAAACTAGAGGTCCTTATATGATAGTTAAACCATTTATTAAGTTAATAGACAGCATGTATAGGTGAATTTTGAAAGAAAGGCATTAAGGGCATTTTGGTCATTTAGTAAATAGATGAATTGAAAGGGAAAATCAAGTCAAAATTTTTGTCCATCTTCTTCACCATAGCCGAAATTTTCAAGCTCTCCATAGCTAGGGTTTTGTCATCTTTCAAGCTTGATTGTAAGTACATCCTAGCCTCGTTTTTAATGTTCTTTACATTTTTGAAGTCCTCATAACCCGATTTACCTATTTCTACCATTATTTTGAAGTAGGGTTCATGTTTAAAAATTTACCCATGTGTGACTTGCATGTATTTTGATGTTTGATGGAAGATATTGTATGTTTAAGGCGTGATAAACAAGTTTTACTAAGTGATTTTTCATGAAAATACTTAAAAGGGCCTATTTGTAAAAAGTTGTAAAACGGGTAGTAAAAATCTGATTTGATGAATAACGTGGGCTAATATGAGCATGTTTATGGTTTGGATAGGCTTGGGTAACCAAGAATTGAACACATTTCAATTTACGAGCCTAGGGGCTAATTTATAAATATGTAAACTTTAAGGGTAAAAAGGTAATTTTGCCATAGTATGATTTTTGGACTGAATTGAGTAATGTGAATAACGAATAAGCTAAACTTGCTATTATAGATCAAGAAAAACGAAGTTCGGACCTTGAACAAGGAAAGAATAAGGTGTTTGACGATTAAGTCCATTTCTCCTATTTTTGTACGGAGGTAAGTTTGTATGTAAATAATGCATTGTTTATTTATGTTTTAAATACTTTAATATTGTTTGAATTTATGATTGACTCTTGGGATGAAATCGACAATGGATGACGAGTGAGAAATATCCCGATTGAACTTTAGGAATAGTTAGGATACAAATGCCATGACATTAGGGTTAGTTGAGATTACGTGTAATACTATATCCGGGATATGACATCGATATGAGATTTCGTGTATGACCATAGCTGGGCTATTGGCATCGATATGATATCCCATGTAAGACCATATCTGGGATATAGCATTGGTATGGTACTATGTGTGTGAAATTTCCCGAGTATCCTTTAGTATTCCAAGTGGTTCAGCGAGAAACTTAACGACAATGTTAAAGTTGGGAAAGACTATGGTATGTGGTGAAAGATTATGGTAAGTTGCAAGTTGGTACAGGTATGTACACAAAACTCATGTGTAATGAGTTCGATATGTGATGAAACTTCGGATTGGTTTGATTGAGTAAGTTATGATGTTAAGATTTTAAATATATCCATGCTAAGCTTGATTATGAATTCACAATGACATTTATGTTAATTTACTTTGTCTTAAATCTATGTTAAAGTGTGTTTACGATGCCAATTATTTATATAGGAACGTACTAAGCTTTAAAAGCTTAAGCCTCTTTTTCCTTCCATTCCTTATAGTGTCGTCAAGTTAGTTTAGAGATCGAGGAACGTCAGAGCTCGATTCACAGTATCAAATAATTGTTTGGGTATACTTGGTTTCAATATTTTGAGTATGGCATGTATAGGGACTTGGTCATTTTGTTACGTGTCACATTGGTTTAGCCAAATGTGTTGGCATTGTAATGGTTAATGATTCATTTTGTATATGGCCATTGGAAGTTGGCTAATATTATTCTTATTGGTCATTGGTATGTTTATGTGATGATGCTTATCATGAAGATGAAATTGACATGAATGGAAAAGAAAGTATGTGATGTTTATGCATGATAGTTGCCAGTATGTGCAAATGATGTATTGATATCTTGTTTGTGGCTGATTTGGTTGTATGTATATGCTTGGATTGGTGTTGCTTGCTATGGTGTAGGTTAGTGCAAGTAAGGGTGGCAAAATGGCTTGGTAAATAGCCTTATTTTGTCTGTACAGGCAGAAACACAACCGTGTGTCTCAGCAGTGTGAAGGACACGGCCCAAGGACATGGGCGTGTGCCCAGAGCGTGTGAAGTCTATACCTATTTTATAAAAATTTTTGAAAATTTAATCACCCACACGGCCTAAGCACACGAGCATATGACTTGGCCATGTGACTTCAATTTGTTGATGATGTCATAAACAGAGAGTTACACGGGTTAGGGACACAGGAGTGTGTGACCACACGGCCTACCCACATGGGTGTGTTCCAAAGCCAAACGGGCGTGTGACCCCTTTTTTGGTGAAAATTTTTTAAGTGTTGGAAAGTTTTCTAAAGTTCTCGGTTTAGTCCTGAACCACTCCTAATGCATGTTTTGGGCCTCGTAGGCTCGTTTAAGGGACAATATGAATGTTTTTGAAAAGTTTTAAATTTGATGGAAATTCATGTCTCGGTTTTGAATGTTTGTTTGAGTTTTAATTCCAATAATACCTCGTATCCAGTTCCAGCGTCGAATACGGGTAAGGGGTGTTACATGCTGAACATGAGAATAGGAACCTTTTATCGATGCACAATGAAACCAACACTAGTTCCAATGCTAGCAACCTTTCTGGTCCAAGGTTGTTCTACAAATTCCATTTTGTTTATCTTTGAATTCCTGAATAATTCTTCTCCTCAATCTTGAAATCCTTACTTAAAAAATGTCTTATTGCTTTCAGGCCAATGAAAAATTCATTGTATGATCCATTATTCAAGGGGATTGGATTGCCTGTTGGTCCTTATTTAAGGATGTTTGCTACCATGAAATATTAGGTAATTACTTTTATTATATACAGAACTATACAATATTATTAGCAAATTTATGTTAAATTTGTATCCTTAGTACATAATCCGTATAGTCCATGGAAATGATGAATTACAATAGAGGTTTGATTATTTGCCTTCTATTTTTCAGATGAAACATGGGGTTTGACCAGTGAAGGATAGCGGACTTCAAAAAGTTTGTTGATCGATGATGCTTAAACATTGTTATGCAATGTTATGGACTTTAGTTTTAATTTTGTGTCCAACTTTAAAAATGATATTATCATGTGATGTTATGGATGTTATTTTTGGTAGAGTTGGAGGTTTAGTTTTCTTTTATAATGTAATTAAGCTAAATCATTCAGTTTTCTTATTGTGTTACTTAATTTTTAAAACCACTTTGATATCAAAAGTTACATTTCATTTAGGCATTTATTGATTTAGCGGACGTACGAATGTTGGAGACAACATTTTTGGTAGGGCAATCATAAACCTAGATTATCAAAAAAAGAAAAATAGCATAATTGAAGGCGAAATGATGAATGTTATCCATGGACTTGTGAAATTTAAATTTCAAACTTGATGTTCGAATTGAGAATCTAAGTGATATCCTAGATCATTAGAGCTTAGTGGCTTTGTCGTCAATTAGATATATGCACACTAAAATGCAAGAAATTCGCAATATTTCAAGTCCTCATCAAGTGCGAACAACCCTAAGCAACTATAAGGAGGTATAGTGTCTGAGCATATGAAGTTTGTTTAGGCCAGTGTGTTAATTTTGAATTAATTATATAAATTTTATTAGTTGTATTTTGTTTTATATATTTAATTTTTTTTACATATTCAAAAGTAAGTCAGTATGTTTTTTCATATTTAAAATTATATTAATATGTAATTAAACTGATAATACAAACTCAATCAATTTTTTTATAACTAATAACATAAACTTGGTTAAATATTTTATTATAACAAGTACAGAAGATAACAATAATGATAATATATAAATATATGTACACCCCGTCCCATTCCGTCCATCATCAAATTTCCAGAAACAATTTTGCTCCATTTAGGCGTTTGAGTTTTGCCATCCTTAGTTTGAATTGTATAGAAATTTAAAAGAAATGTTGATTGCGTCTTAATTTAATTGGCATCATCTCTATCAAAACAATTTAGAATATGCATGTAATATCCTTAATTGAGGGATTTACAATAGTTAGATATTGTAAAAATTTAAAAAAAAAGAAAAAAAAAGATAAACATTAATGATATTATTAAAGATTTAATCCATTAAAGATAAACTGCAAAACTTTTTTAGCAAATAACATTTAGGGAAGCCTAAGAGAAACAATCATTTACATACATAATTCTCATTGAGTCATGGAGAGAGGTACTCCAAAGGTGCGTAGGAAGATCTATAAACCATTCTAGAACCAAGTTATGCCCATGAGCTAGCTTTTACATACCATCCACCAGCTGGTTCGCTGCATTATAAATGTACTTGAAAGAAACCTCCCTAAGCCTACCACACATTGATTTTATATCCCAAAGTAGTCGTAGTCTGTTGATGCATCACTGCTCTATTGTGTTTTGTTGTACTTCCATGGCGTTATCGTAATCCACCCCAAGACGATGGACACCCAAGCTCTACACCATAGTAAGCCCCTCAAAAACTCTCGAAAGCTCTGCATTAAGTATGGAGCAAGAACCTAAGACTCGAGAATAACCCAACATCAGGTTCTTAAACCAATCCCGCTACACACCATTAGTTGTTTCCCTCCCCCCTTTTCCTCGCATCGAACCATTGCAATTCAGTTTAACCTAGCCTAGCTCCTCTTATGCCCAGACTAGCTCCTCTGATGTCGTAACACCCCTAACCCGTAACAATTTCTGGAACAGGGTTTCAAAGCAGTATCGAAACATTAAAAACATTTTTCAATTCATTCATGCAAATCAATATTCATTAACCGAGATTATTCATAACATCCCTTAATTAGACCCTCGAGGTCCAATATAAGCATTAGAATCGAGTCAGGACTTAATCAGGACCTCTAAGAATTTTTCGCAAAATTACAAAATTTTTCCAAGGTGCAGGGCTCACAAACCCATGTGGTGCAAGGGACACGCCCGTGCTAGAGGCTGTGTTCGACCCTGTGTAACTCTCTGACTTGCACACACGGCCATGCCACATGCTCGTGTGCTAGGTTGTGTGGTTAATTAATTTAATTCGAATTAGGTGCATGTTTCACATGGCCAGGAAGCACGCCCGCGTTCCAGCCGTGTGGCACACACGGTTGAGAGACATGCCCATGTCTCTGCCCATGTGCTCAATTCTAAGCATTCTATTTCTCAAAATCGGGGTGCATGGGACACGACCTAACCACATGCCCATGTTACCAGGCTGTGTGTCACATATGGTCTAGACACACGCTCGTGTGTCTGCCTATGTGGACAAAATGAAGCCATTTCCTAGCTTCATTTCTCACCTAAAATCACCTAAAAACCTGCACATAAAACACTCAACCAATTCCAACCAATTCAAGCATTCAAATTGAACAAATTCATTATTCGACAAGGCATACCATTTCATGCATTCACGGTTACTAACTCACCTTAACTTAACTTAGACACTCACAACATTGAGTCACATGAACTTAGCATAACATAAGTGGATATATATATATCATAATAGTTTACTAAATCATATCCCAAAATGAGCCATCACTAGCTATTCCAATGGCTGGGTTACAAAATGACACTTCAAGCCATATTGGTCAAGTTTTCCTATACATGTCATTATGCCAAAATGATTTCACTAAATATACCCAAAATGCTAGGTTGATAGTGTGACGATGCTGCTACGATCTTCTAACCTTCATGAGCTTTCGAGCACTAAAAAAAGGGGAAAAAATAAAAGGATTAAGCATTGCGTGCTTAGTGAGTTTGTATAATAGAAATTAAACTTACCAATCTTGTTTAATAAATCTAAGCATACATAACATGTTTTCCATCCATTTAGCTAAATTTCCTAAACACATACAATCATTCAAACATGTTAGTCACCAAAATCGCCATATCAATCAACATAGATGAGCTCATTAAGCTATGTTCTTTCAAGTCATCATCATTTTATCTCAATGTTTTCATGCCAAGTCAAGAGTTATATGTCCATTGAATTATTAAAATTGATAACGGCTCAAGTAGTACACTCAAGGTATATGGTTCATTAATCCATCAATTCTTATCAAGGGTACCCCTTAGGGTACTTAACCAAGGAACACACTCACGAGCCACATGTCGTATAACAGGATTACCAGTCCAGGATAAATCCTTATTATAACTATGCTCACAAGAGTTCAATTAGGGTTACCAGTACAGGCGAAACCCTAATCATAATGTGTGCTCGAGAGGTATTATATTAGGATTACCTATCCGGGCTAAATCTATTATACAACAAGGTCATTGGGATTACTCGTCTGAGCTAAATCCAGTCCACAACAAATGCATGACCTTATTAGTTTCGGGAAAGCATATACATTCATCAGAATTCAATATTCAATCGGGACTTAACCCTTTATGGCCAGTTCAAGCATGTATAATTTTCCATCATAGTATACAAGTATGGCACATTAACATAAATCACATTACATACAATACAACATTCAATTTACATAATTACATATCCAATTAAGTTACACGAACTTACCTCGACACTTGTTCACGTAATAGTCTACTAATCCAAAATCTTTTCCTTTCCTCGATCTAACCTTGAATTAGTGTTGTCCATATCTATATGAAAATTTAATCATTAATTTCATACATTCCATACTTAGACGGACTCTACGTCCTAGGTAAAATTACCTTTGCCCCTAACTTTTCCAAAAATTCTGATTTTGTCCCTAGGCTCGGAAAATGAAACTTGTACAAATTTCTCCCTATTCAAGCCTAACCAAAGGCCCATTACAATTTTTCCAGCACATGTTTACATAAAATTTCAAAATTTTTCATCAAATTTTACAAGTTTACATTTTAGTCCCTAAATTAAGTTTTCATCAAAAATCACCTTACAAAAGTTGTTCACCTATCAATAATCTTTCATTTTCTACCATAAATTTATAATTTCCAGCATCATACATCCACGACCGATTTTGATACCTTGATAACTTTTCAAATTAATTGTAACAGCCCGTTTTTAGGGTTAATCAGAATAGTGGTTTCGGGGCCACCAAATCCTACGAGTAGGTTTGTAAATATTATATTTAATATTTACGAGTTAATTGTGATTTTAAAATCTTTTTTGATATTGTGATTTTTGTTTTATAAGCGATTTATTAAGTTCAAGTGGTATGATCCTAAGGTTAAGTGGGTTTAGAAAATGAGGTATCGGAACCTTGTTTCTATAAACCGAGTCGTAAATATTTTTATTAATATTTACGGAGTGGCAATAGGATGGTATTAAAGTTTCGTTGAAAAATTTTATCGTTTCAATAGTTAATTAAGCAAAAATGACTAAATTGCGTAAAGTGCAAAAGTTGTGTTCTATAAGCTAAAGGTATTAAATAGCTATAGAACTTTAAAGTGGAAGTCCTTATTTGGTAATTAGCCCATTAAAGAGATAGTGGGATATGATGGCTTGGCATTTGGTTTACTAAATAAAGTGTATAAA
The DNA here is from genome assembly GCF_007990345.1 of Gossypium hirsutum. Classification (NCBI taxonomy): domain Eukaryota; kingdom Viridiplantae; phylum Streptophyta; class Magnoliopsida; order Malvales; family Malvaceae; genus Gossypium; species Gossypium hirsutum. Next base: position 77,599,660 of record NC_053431.1, on the reverse strand, counting down.
GGTTAATATTGTAAATTGGTTAAAAATAATAATAAAATGAATAAAATAAAAGAATCAAGGTGTCATCTTTTCATTCTCTTTTTACCAGCCGAATATGAAGGCTTGAGAAGCCATGGGAGAAGCTTCCAACTTTTGGCTAATGCATGGTAGGCATTTCTAGTCCCGTTTTTAATTATTTTTATTTTTTCGGGATCGTTGTTGCTTAATCTATCTAATGAAGGGGCTATTTTGCAAAACCATTGAATAGTTTGATATTTTCCATTGATGAGTATAATAGGGATTTGAAGTTTAATGGAAGAACATGAGTCCTTGTTGATAGTTAAACACTTTTTGTTAGGTGAATTTTTGTAAAATAGACAATTAAGGGCTAAATTGATAAATGTGAAAACTTTGTGGTTAAAATGTGAAATAAATGAAATGTGTGGGCTGCTAGAGACACTAGTGATATTTGGCTATAGCATAATTTTACTCAATTTCCTGAATTTGCATTTTTATGATATAGGGACTAAATTGTAAAGAAGTTGAAATATTAGGTGTAAAACTGTAATTTTTCCATAAAGTGAATTATGGACTGTTTTGATACCATGAACATTCGACTAAGCTTAATTATGGTTAAAAGTGGTTAATTTGAATGTCTTGAGCTCAAGGACTAAAATGAATAAAAGTAAAACTCTAGGGGGTAATTTTGTAAAAATGACAAAAATGACCAAATTGTATGAAATGAAGTGTTTTACTGTCTAAATTAATATATTGAATGAAATTATTAATTTAGATCAAGATCGGGTGGAAAATCGATGAAAATGGGAAAATTACCAAAATGCCCTTGAACTTTGGTATCTCTACAATTTAGCCAGGTAAGTTCGTATGCAATAAGCATTGTTAAATTTATGCTTCTAATTTAATATCGTATAAATTGTATATGCGTGAATATTTTAATGTCTGACGACATATCGACTAAATATGGCACTTAGTGTGCGGGGCAATCAAATATGGCACTCAGTGTACGAAATATTGAGAATGGCACTTAGTGTGTGAGATATTGAGAATGACACTTAGTGTGCAAAATATCGAATGATTCAAAGGGCAATTATAAATTGTGATTGAATGATTAAATCGAGCAAAGTGAACAGGTATACATGCTATATTATATGAATTATTTATGAGACGACTTTATAATGGTGATATTTGGGCTTTGAGCCTAGCAAGCCTTATGCTGGTGAATTAAATCAGGCTTATGCTTAGTAGGCTTATTTCCGGTGTATAAAAGCAGACGTTGAGTCTAGCAGGCCTTGTGCAGGTGTGAGATACAGACTTAGGCCTAGCAGGCTTTATGCCGGTGAATTATTATAAGTTTATGCCTAAAAGATTTATTGTTGATATGGTAGTTGAGTACGTTAAACAGGCTAAAACGATCAGGTACGTGATAATTGATTACCTATTTGAAAATAAGGTATTTATATGTGCAAAGAACGTATTATGATGTATGTGGAAATGAAATATGATTATGTGCCAATGAAACATAAATGAATGAATAAGATGTGATTTGTAAAGTTGCATATGTGAAATTTGTCAGATGCTATATGAATGAAAAGTGAATTTGATTATAAATTATCATACGAGATTCATATGAGAAAGATATATGATTAAATGTGTTATTTCCCATAATCTGTTCATTTGGGTATATGAAAGTGTGAAAGGGTTGATGTATGAAAATTTATTTGAATAAGTTTGTGAAAGTTAAAGTTGGTTAAGTGAGTAAGTATAATATTGAATGATGATAATTTGATAAGAGAACATGTTATGAAATTTAGAAAGGTTGTGTGAGATAGCATATTATGTTTACGGCATTGTAATGAAAGTATTTGTTATGTTAAGTTTATTACATACGAGCTTACTAAGCTTAAAAGTTTATTCTGTGTTTTTTTTTCTTATGTTTATAGATTTTCAGAGATTTTCTCGGGTTGGGAGTCGATGGAGATGACATCACTCTATCTGGTTATCATTTCAGTAAATAATATTTTGAGACTCGGTTATGTGGCATGTATAGGCTAGTCTTGGAGTTAATTATTTTGAATGAGTATGTATTTGAAGCCATGCGAAAATGACTTGCTTATTATGCTTAAGTTTAGTTTTACATGTTCTTAATTAAAATGTTTAATGAGTTTGGTTTTGGTAGTCATTTTAATAGTTAGCTCATTTTGGAAATATGAAATGTGATATGATTAGAGTGATGGATGATGGTATATTAACTTAATAGGTTCGGTTACTAAATGGTAAGTAATGAATATGTTTTATGATTGTTTTTGTTGATTGTATTGGTATGGGTTCAAATGGTTAATGATGATAATGATTAAGTATGTTTTGGGTTAGTTAATGGGATAAAAATATGAAGTTTAGGTATATTAATATAAATATGAATTAGATGCACGCTGGAGTGTTATTTGTGTTCAAGTGTTAAGTATGGCTTTTATTTTTAGGATGAATTGTGAACTTGTATATATATGCATCATTAGTATGTTTGGCCATGTTATAATGTATTTAAGTTTCATATTTGATTGCATAATAATTCATGTAATATGAGTCAATTGGTTTTATTATGAACTTGTGCAGAAGTTATCAAATGATATGTTTGATATACAATTAATGAGATAGAAATTTGCATATATTCGAAGTATGAAGTGTAATGATATACAATGGAATATGATTTTAATTATGAATATGGCATTAATATGATGGATATAAGGAACTGAATATTGGAAGTATTAAATATGTGAACATGTCTTTGATATATACAAGTTTTGTTCGAATTTAGTAATTATGGAACATAATCAGTTGGGTTTTGATATATGTTTGTACTGAATTAGTTGGAATTTTTGAAATGTGCTTATTTGCGATATATGTTCAGTAAGGTATGATTATTTCTGAATTGGAATTATGACCCATGTATTCGAATTTATAATAAGTGAATTGTGGATATTTGAAATTGATAAGTTTTAAATGTTTATTAATTCTTGGTGTATGAAAGGTGGGGAATGAGTGTGCTGAACTGTGTTTTATACAGTAATGCCTCATAACCCTAATCTAGTAACGGATACAGGTTAGGGTGTTACATTAATCCCTCAAATAGAGAGATTAAGCTATCCCGGTTTCAAAAATACCAAAATTACTAAAAACGGGATGAGGAAACTTACCCAATTAGGCCTTGAAAGCTTCTTTTCTCTCTCTTAGGGTTTCCATGTGTTTTTAGATTGAAGATGATGAAAATAAAATGATATAATTTATTTTAATCTTTTAATTAACCATGTATTTTGGTATTTTCAATTTAGTCCCTTGTCTTTTTCTATAATTCCATAGATTAGTCATCATAAAAATCTACATACTTTTATTAATGGTCTAATTATCATATAAGGACCTTATTTTTTGAATTCCTAGCTATTTGATCCTTATAGCTACTAGAATTCAACTTTTGCATTTTATAGGATTTAGTCCTTCTCGTAATTAGGCACTAAATCGATAAAATTTTCATATCAAAATTTTCACACGTTATTTCTATCATATTACAGGTCATGGTAAAATAAAAATAAAATATATTTTGGATCGAATTTGTGGTCTCGAAACTATAATTTCGATTTCACTGAAAAATAGGCTGTTACAGATGCCCTTTGACCTAGCTTCCCATTATACAACTCAACCCCCTGTGCATGCCTTACCCATGACCATAAAAACTAACAAATTACGTTGTTTCCAAAGAAGCCAACTTATAATCCTATACTATATAATCCATTCCACACCATTAATTCGCACAATAAAACGATTAGAAAGGTCTGCACATATCCAATTGTGGAGAGGGAGATTAAAAAAAGAAGCTAGCCTACCACCCTAAATCAACCTATTCCAAAATGGTCGTACAATTGGACAATCTCAAAGAACATGAAACAAACTCTCCTTACTAACCTCACAAATAGCGCAACTCAGTATCAATGTGAGGCCTCTCTTACACCTTTCCTCATTTGTCAAGAGTTGTTCAAGCCTCACTAGCCATAAGAAAGTCTTAACTTATTGAGGACCTAGGAACTTCCAAATTAATAACCATATGTTCTCCATTTACGGCCAACTAGTAAGGATTTTTAAGTTAAGGCCACTGATAACAGCCTGATGAACTCTTTCTCCAAATGCATACATCTTCCTCGCGGTTCTTAAAAGAGCAAGTGCAGTCACAAATTTGAGTAAAATATCCCTATCAAGAAAATGGCCAAATTTTTCCTAAAGTTAAGTCCCCTCACCATCACCTATGTCATAGATCAAAATGGCTGGGTCTAAATGCCCTGGTGTCAAACAGTATTAGTCCAAGGTTTCCAAGCTGGAAACCCATTAATCCAACCAAAACAGTACCATCCGACTAGCCCTAATTGATCAACATATCGAGGCAAGAAGTGTTGGAAAACTCAGTATAGAAAATAATTATTTTAGGTAAAGTGGAAGTTTTAAAATTTTCTAAATTTGAGTTCGTTGTGTTATTTATAGCAATAAACTTATTATAAAGTATACGTTTGCTTTGTACAAGACGGACTAACGTCAACATTGGCTTTCTACTGAATGACCTTCTTGGCTATTTTTCAACTAAAAATTACTTTAAGTGTGGGTTCGAGTAACACGAACCAAATCACAGATTAAAAACTTTAACTTAAATTTCTCTAGGATAGTTAATTCTTTCTTTAACCAAAAACTATGCATTTTCTAGAAAATAGAATTTACTCTATAAAATAAATTTCCACTATTTTTTGATAGAATAATGACTTATGAGAAGTGTTGCTAATTGCTTAACACACAGTTCCTATTTATAGAAAAATAGTTAGTTCGATTAAGGCCTCATTAAATAATAATATTTAATAGAAAATATAATTTCTACTCCAGTTAGGAGTATAGGGGGCAACAACATGCCCTAGTTTTATCGCTTCTTGTACTAACAAGGCCTATTTTGGGCATCTCATGTATTAGGTCAATTATATGTGTTATTTGAAATTTTATCCAACACTTACAATTTATCCAACCCAAATTTATTTTTTATTTCCAAAAATATTATTTAATTAATTAATTTAATTAACTAAATTAATTTCTCAATTAAGTTCCGTTAAACTAATAATAACTTTACTATAATAGAATCTATGAGGAAATATATATAACTTTTTTATTCAACAAATTCATAATTTCTTAATTAATTTAATTATCCCTTCGAATTTAAATTATTTAATTATAATTAATTAAATAATAATTAAAAAAACTTTATAATTAACTCCTCAGTCTTCTTTTATACTTACCGAGAAAACACATTCATTGCAGATAATGATACATGTGATCTATTTCTTTTAGCTCATCGATTTCATTCATTTCATATTGTTCGTTCTACATGCAATTTGTTTATGGCTATCTTGAGCTAGCAGAGAGATCGATTAGACACATATAATTAGGACTCAAATAATTTGTAATTAAATTTCGGCTTTTCGCATATTAATTACAACATTATTTAGTCATGAAGTCATTCCACTAAATTATCGTAATTGAGCTCGCCTTTATTATATACCATTATGAAAGCTACGTATCAAGTGCACGTCCAATGACCTTATCATAATTGTGTTACCCTCATAGGATACCCTTAACCTATTTGGGTTAATTCGTTCTCCCAATATGATCTTACTTTATCTTATGATAACTATAATACCCCTAACCCGTCCTCGTCATCGGATCGGGGTCATAAGGCATTACAATGACATTCTAGACATTTAACATCTTATACCAACAAATATTCAATCATAATTACAAAAATAAATCAGAATTCATTCATAAACTAACATACACTTACGGGCCTTAAAATGAGTCTACTGCGCCTTAAAAATAAATTAGAAACATTCTGGGGTTAATTAAAAAAAATAGAAAAGTTAAGAAAATTTGAAATTTTTTTAAAATAGGGAACACACGGCCGTGTGGCCAGGCAGTGTGTCGTAGCCCAGTTCATGTGGACATTCAATGTCCAGACACATGGCCGTGTCCTAGCCTATGTGTCCGCTTGTGTGTATATTCGAAATAAGGTCACACAACCGTGTCACATGCCGTATCTCAAGCCATATAAAAAACTATTCTAAGACACACGACTGTGTCACAGGCTGTGTGCCTATACGTGTGAAACCTACACCTAAATACAATAGGACACACAGCCGTGTGACAGCCTATGTCCTAAGCCGTGTGTACTACATTTTGCTTCAAAATCAACACAATTATCACACATAACTTGGTTAACAATTCAAGACTAAAACCATACTTTAAACATCATCAAATACTTTTCAAAACATCTCAAAACATGTCAATTTTACACAACCTAAGTGCCTAACCAATGTGCCCTCATTGACACGAGATTTTAATCAACACACACAAAAGTATTCAATCTAGATTAAATCATTCTTTCATCTTACATCACAAAGATATTATCACACCAGATACTATGTAACCTCTCTAACCTGGCCTAGACATTATGGCTAGATTGAAAAGGCTACATTAGCCATCGAAATGGCTAAGCTAACTTACGTTACCTTTGAAGACCTTAAATAAACTCATTTTAGAGAAAACCGTAGTTATACTTTAAGTTAGCTTAAAAGTTTTCATTCATTAGGTCGTGTATACTTAGGATTCATTTTATTGTTAATAGTGTTGTTTTAGAAAACCCATTTACTTGTCACTTTTCTTTAAAAAAAAACTTGATGTTAAACTAATACAGTGGAAAGAATACATTTTTTAAGTCATTTTGGAAACTTAGTTGCCTTATCGATTTTTTTTTCAAAAACGGTTCCATTACAATGCAACGGAAACTAGGGAATGGTATCAAATTTTACTTAAGCCCGATATCATGCATTATCCGATTATTATGCTTGAGTAATCCATAGATGCAAAAATCCTAGAAGAAAAGTTACCAAACCACAGACTAGAAGTAATTAAAAATTACAAACCAAAACCAATAGAGACTGATTAATACTTATTTTAAAAAAATTCTAAGGTCTAAGGTGATTCTTCGAATATCGAGTTCAGTCCTAATTTTGAGGTTTACTAAAAAGTTAAACATTATAGGGGTGAACTTATGAAAAGCTCAGTGTGAGTCAAATAATTATTTAAAAAAACATAAATATCGAATATAGTGAAACATATTGGCATTAAAAGAAGAAAACATAACCATCATAGGAATTTCATATCATTATATAGCCATTATAAAATTGATGTCAAATGGTGTATGAGCATGGGACATCATTCATTCGAGTAACAATCATTAATTTTGAAACAATTCAATACAACATAATACAACACATATCATAAACCAATAACATTTGAATATGTCCTGAGCATGATGAAATGCAAAAAGGTTCCGACCCATACCATCTGCTATACACCATGAGTTCCCTAGAACCTGTCATCCGAACTCTAAAATATTATGGGCCTAAGCCCATTGTGGTTAAAACCACTGATAACTGTAACGCCCCCACGCCCGAAACCGTCACCGGAGTCGAGCTTGAGGAATTACCGAACATAATTTATCAAATTAAGAACTTCAAATCTTTTGTTTCTACATTCACAACTTTCTAGCTACTCGCGTCACAGTTACAAGAAAAATCATATCTCGAGTTACAAAACTTGAAATCAAGATCCGTAAATTTTTACTAAATCTAGACTCATATATCTATTTAATAATTTTTTATAGAATTTTTTGTTGGGCCAATTAGTAGAATTTATTAGTTAAATTCTCCCCTATTTCAGGGTTTGACTACTCTGACATCTGTGTATTATGAATCAGATATTTCTCTATACAGAATTTCAATGACTACGACGTTTGTTTCTATTAAAACTAGACTCAATAAGGAATCTTTAAATATAAATATTGACTTATAATTATTTTTTTACAATTTATTATGAATTTTTAAAGTCAGAATAGAGGATCTAGAAATCACTCTGGCCCTGTTTCATAAGGTTTCAAATATCTCATAAAGTATAATTTATATGCCTGTTTTCTTTTATCCATATGAAAATAGACTCATTAAGCTTAAATTTCATAACTTAATCATCATTTAATTCCATTTATACTATTTTTAGTATTTTTCAAATTCATGTCATTGCTGCAGCAATATTCTGTTTTAAGGCAAATTTCATCTTTTCATGAGTTGTTATGAACTAGATAACCTATTAAACTTCCATGATATCAAACATGATCTAAATTTAACCATCACCATGACTTATCAATATCAAACATTTTCTCAACCAATCATGGCCATATCATAAAATTATTTACACAAAATAAATATATTGCTATACATGCCATACTTAAGTTTTACAAGCCATTTACCCAGATGAAAGTCCTTTGGATAGTGTGATCAAACCTTCGACCCGTCCCGATTCCCGAGCTGGCTTGTTCAAAACTACAGTAAATAAAGAGGAGGGAGTAAGCATAAATGCTTAGTAAGTTCATATGTAAATAACAAGTAACATAACAATACAAATATACCAAACAACTTTAGCATGGTATCACCAAAACATATATCATATTTCTAAACATCATTCATCATCTTACTACCTTATCGTTGTTGTATCTATTATCAACCTGAGGGTTAAGAACATACCTGTCCAAAGTGTCCATTTCACAACACTTACCAAAATGTCGCTTGCATCTTAAGTGTTCTTTCATTTCACTAGAAATTTCACCCGTTGAACACATCGGAATACAACTCAGATACACGGATAATTTGCACATAAGTGCCTCATATGTAATCAAGCTACCATGTAACCCGCCCATAAGTGAACTCGGACTCAACTCAACGAGCTCGGGCGTTCGTATCCATAAGTGAACTCGGACTCAACTCAATGAGTTCGGATGCCTAGTTACATTTACGAACTCGGACTCAACTCAACGAGTTCGGACATTCGCATCCATAAGTGAACTCGAACTCAACTCAACGAGTTCGGATGCTCAACCATCCTAGTGACATGTCACTTGTATCCTAATCTATTCCTAAGGTTCAAACGGGATTTTTTTCCTCGATCTCACATTGCCGTCTTCCATAGAATATCGAAACCGATACTCGGTAGCAATTCATATTTATCAAGTAGTAAACATAATTTGCATATTACTCAACATTAACCACAAAGCATAATATTTCACGATAAAAAAATCAGCATATCATATAATTAACATCAATAACTTAAAAATAACAATTATGCTACATTATTTACACATGAACTTACCTCGTATGCGAAAATGGCTACTTTTACCATTTCGTCCACAACTTGGTATTTTTCCATTTTAGCCCGAATTTCAGTTTTCCTCACTCTATCATTTAAAATATAGTCTAATTAGGACTCACATTATTCAAATTGACCCAAAATCATATTTTGGAAAAATTACAGTTTTGCCCCTAAACTTTTGCATATTTACACTTTTGCCCCAAAGCTCGTAAATTAAACTTCAGCCTATTTTCTTATGTTTTATGACATGCTGATCATTTTTCCCTTCTATGGAAACATCAAATTCTCACTCTAACATGTACTTATGACTATTAGGTATTTTTACCGATTAAGCCCTTTTGCTCGTTTTCACTTAAAACCAAGTAGTACAAGTTGTCTAACATAATTTAAAACCTCATATTCTATCATAAAACACCAAAATACACAAATTTCACCTATGGGTATTTTTCCAAATATGAACCCTAGGTTGAATTATTACTAGCATAAGCTTAATCGAGCTACTGGGACTCCAAAAACGTAAAAATCATTAAAAACGAGGCTAGAACGGACTTACAATCGAACTTGGAAGCTTGAAAAAACCTAGCCATGGTTTCTCCTTGCTATATTCGGCCATGGGGTTGAAGATGAGCAAAATTGGCTTTTAATTTTGTATTTTAATTCATTTTACCCCTAAATGACCAAAATACCCTTACTACTAAACTTTCCAAAAATTCCATCCATGTCCAATTTTGTCCATAGACTTAGAAATTGGTAAAATTGCTATTTAAGACCTCCTAATTAATATTTCAAAACAATTTCATACTAGAAACTTCTAGAATACAAGTTTTACAAATTATTCGATTTAGTCCCTAATTTCAATTTAAGCACTTTATGCATAAAATTTCTTCATGAAATTTTCACACAATCATGCAATCATATCATAGACCTCAAAATAATCATAAAATAATTATTTCTATCTCGGATTTTGTGGTCACGAAACCGCTATTCCGACTAGGCCCAAAATCAGGATATTACAATAACCATATGCAGAAAATTTTACCAATAAAAATGCGATAAATCACCATTCTCCTTGATACTTCAGGTGTGGTGCACTGGCTACGAATAATGCGAACTTAATATGCTGCTGGTACTCCACGGAACTCCACCGTCAACCACAAAATCCCAACCCAATGCATACGCAATATGTCACACAATCTCATACATAATCATATCTAAATACTTTTCACATTCATTTGACATGCTCAGCATTTCCTCAATAATCACATAGTTTCAGTAAATGGAAAAAGTGTTCCAATCTTTCAAATTATCATTTTGTTGGTATGAATAAATATTGTTCACTTTCAAATACTTTAAGGATTTACATTACGCATAAATAGCACCCTTTTCAGTACACAATATAACAAATATCTCATTTGTTTAAATCATACATCTGCTTAATATCTCAACACATTATATCATTTAGTCAAACATTCTCATATCTCATAACTCAAATATGCAATTACAACTCAGTCAAACATTCATACTATTAAACTAGCAATTTTCCCAACATGTCAATCTTTTAAGGCTCGAAACATACTTCGTTCGGCCACTCACAAAATCAATAATTTGGCTACTAAGACAATCCAATTACAATTTTATGAGTTTAGGACTCACACCTTATTTTTCGCTTCCTCGCAGCATACTAGCGAATCTTCCAATTTTCCTTAATAATTCCTTAAACGAACCAAAACCAAAATTCAGTATAGATTTAATCAATTTACCACTAAAACAGCCCCTAAACACCCACTTATGAGTTCAAACCAATCATTGAAATTATAACTATTTTATGAATCAAAACTAGTTAGATTCCTTACATTGTATCTATGTGAATCGTACGTATAATCGATCTTCACCTTTATGGATGATTTGGGGCATTTGGGTAAGCATATAATTCAAAAATATACTAGAAAACCAGTGGCTAATTGATGATTAAATTCATTCATTTAATTAATTCATAACCTTTACTCAACAACTATGTCGAAATAACAAACTAGTTATCCTTAATTGCACCTACGCTTCACGATTTATGGGTTTCAATTGGCCAATCGATCAAGAACATTTTTCCCTAATTGAAATGGGTTTAAAAGCTGATTAGGAGGGTTAAATAATTAAAATTAAGGCTGAAATTAATTAGGCAAGTCTCAAGAAACAAAACAACCCCTTTTCTTGTACATAGGCACACACACCACCACCCATGGTGGCCAAAATTGGGGCTAAATTTTAAAACGGTTTGAGATCTCATTAAAATCTGGAAAAATAAATTTGAAATAATTTAAAATCCCCCAAATTCTAGATCTAGAAATTTTGGTTTTTAACTTACGATATTAATCAAGAAATTGAAGAGAAAAGAGATTGTACCCAAGCTAGTTGAGAGAAACGACAATGGCACTTTCTTGACAATGCTCAGGATCGACATTGGGTTCAAGATTTCAGATTTGGAATTGATTTAGATGAGGGTAAATGAAATCAATATAATAAAGAAGATGGTGCACAATCTTCATGCAAAAATAAGAAGAAAGATATAGTAAAATGGGAGGTGTAGGCAACAACAACAATGGGAGAAAGAAAGAAAATTGAAGAGAAAAGAGGAAAGGAAGAGGGTGAACGGCTAGGGTATTGAAAAATTGAATTCAAGGCTGGAAATACAATAAAAATTTGTATTTATACTTAGGGTTTAAGGGTATGATGGCTCACACATAAAAAAACCAACGGATTTTGCAAAATTAAATTATTTCGCAAGAGAAGGGATTTGAACTAGGAACCTCATTTAAATTCCATGCTTTCTCATTTTTCTTTTAACCATTAGACTTTTTTCTCAGTTTTGAAATAATTTTGCAATATTTATTTTAAAAACAAGGCATGTCGCATACTAGGGTTTAAGACAAAATTTGTAAAATAATAAAAATTGTGAGAGAGAAGATATTTGAACATGGGTTTCAAGGAATGTTTCACTAACACTTATCTAACAAACTAATGCCTCATTTATTTCCTAAAAATGAATAGATAATCTTAAAAATTAAGGCATGATCACTCTATCTCAATTCACAAACTCGATTCTACTAACCCTCGATTTTTGAGATGTTACATACTAGCAAAAAAAGCACTCTCTATTTTTACATTTCATTTTAGGACTCGCATAAGCTTACAGTGTAAAGTAATTGCCAAATCATTTTGAATCCTATCAAATGGTTACGTAAACATGTTATTTGTTATGATATATGGAAAAATCTGACAAAAATTATATAAAAAGGAATGGTAATATTATTAAAAGTCTAACATTTGAAGTATAATGTAATAGAAAAAAATATTTTATAAATAGACAAAATATTAATTTTGTTCAATAGTAATAGTAGTTGAGATGTTCCTTCAAAAATATACAAAAAAATCCAAAGAATTTAATTCAGTAGTTATTATTATTTTATTTATGTTCAAGTAAAATGAACTAAAATCATTAAAAATAAGAGTAAAATTATAAAAAAGAGATGATATACCTTCTAATTCTTTGGTATTATTGGGAATATAAGATTACCTGCTTGTTAGTTGGATTGTATTTTGTCCATTTTACTAAAAAATGGTAAATTAATCTTTGTACGTTAGATTAAAGAGTAAATTAGTACTATTAAAAATTTCTTTCATTTTTACTATTAAAAGTTGGTTCCTTTACACTAGCATGAGGTACACATGGCGCGTCATGTGTAGATGTTTGGTTATTTCATCAGTCATACTCATTTTTAACAGTAGAAATAGAAAAAAAATTCAACAAAAAGAAATTATTTTCTTTTGGATCTAACATAAAAGAATTAAACAATTACATGGTTTTTAAATTATAGTTTAAGATTTTTTTTTTAGTTCTGAAAATTAATTCAACCATGGTGGACCTGCCTCTTTCAGATATTAACTTTATGGTAAGTTTGGCTAAGCATTTGCATGAATGACAGAATTAATTGGGCTTTAGTTTTTTTGATGATTTCTAAGTTTATTCCTTTTTTCCCTCTTAATTTTTATTCATTTTTTAGTAAATTACTTCTCTTCTAATCATTTAAAATCTACGTGTATGAGCCTTGTAGTAATTATCCAGTTTTCAACAAATGAAATAATTAACCGCTACCTCATCAATATTAATATCTAATATATATATTTCACAATGCCTAAATGGATAAATATAAAGTTTGTTTTGAAGGGTGAATTTTTTATAATTTGAAAATTTTAAAAAAAATTAAAAATCAAACTTTATCTGTTATATGCTTAGTTATACTTGATGCTTGTTGTTTAGAAATGTAATCATGATTATAATAAGCTGTAATTTAGATTAGTTTTTGAAGAACTGTGAATACTTTGTATCAAAAAAATTCATTAAAGAGTATTGGAACCAGCATTTTGCGGCTAAATAATTCGTAAAGGATTACTTCTAAGTTGTATTGAAAAACCAATGCAAGAATTCAACTATTTGACTATTGAACAACAAATTTTAACAAGTTGTAATTGAGGTGTAGTTTATGCCAAAAAATTTGTACCATCAAGTGTAGATTGTTTTTAATGGTGAGTGAGGGCCAAATTGCATAAAAGATGAAAATTAGTATGAAACTTTTTAAAGTATCTCTAAGCCACAGGTCATTTAACCATCTTTTAACTTTGTGACTCACACAAATGTACCCTCACTTTACTTTTTTTCCTATGAATAATCTTTCAATGTTTCATTTCTAGTTCACAAAAAACTTGGGTTTAATCATATCCCTTCTCCCTATTTGTCCTCATCTCTTGCTTTGGTTTCTTCCTTCTATCTTCTGTGCTTCAAAAAATGAGGCAAACCCTCCTGCCTTGTAGGTAAAGGACCCTTTTAAATCTCTAGGTTGAAGTTTCAATTTAGTTTGATTATAGTGCATTTTCATATCTATTAATCTATAATTTTATTTTTTTCATTTCCACTTAAAAATAGGTGCTTTAGATATTCTTAAATAGTGTCCTTAATCCTACCAGTTAATATTGGTTCATTTGAGTGTTCAATTCTCTCTCTCTCCTTTTAGGGGAAATATTTTAAGGGCGATTTAATGTACTACAACTTAAATCTTTGCTTATGATCTTGTTAAAACATGGAAGATAATTAATGCACGACATAATCTGTACAAAATTACAATTGTATCGTACAGATCAAAGAACATGTCATGTGTTGAAATGTGAGATGATTGTTGCCCCACTATTGATTTTGATTCTAATGTGAAAATCATTTATTCTGGTGCTGATGCGAAAAGGGAAAAGATATGGGTGATTCAATGACATAATTCAAATATTTCTTTGTCTATATGCCATACTTTGTCTAAAATAATAATTATGTCTTTCAGATCTAAGAACGTATCATTCATTTATCGTAACATTCACCTTAATTTTAATTCAATTAGGCGTAGATTCTCTCCCTCTTCTCTAAAGGGGAAAAACTTAAAGGTTGACTTAATGTATTATAATTAAAATCTTTATAATTTGTGGGAAAACAGTCATTGTATTTTTTTCTTTGCACAAAATTCCAGTTAGATTATTTTCTATTTAAAAACATATCATGTGTTTTATATTGACACGACCAATTAAACTAAAAGTAAGATTTTCAAAAATACATTTCTCTTGTCGTTTTATTGCAGCACCAATTAAGTGGGTAGGTGAAATTAAAAAAAATATTCACAAAATATTAGCAATTATTTTATTTTATTTTTTTAAGTTATAGAAAAAAGGGGAGTTACATTTTTATTATAAGTGAGGAATTTACATTGTTAAGTGATAATAAATTGTTTAACCCATTTATAATTTGGGTTTGGATTGTAGTTTTGTTTAATTTGAAGTTAATTTTCCAATAATGAAAGCATAAACTTATAGTTTGTTTATTTTTTTTAGCACAAGAGCATTTCAAGTAGTTCTAAAGCACTACTAAAATAGAGCCCCTATTATTTGACTTTAAAGATTTCAGTGACATTAATGATTTTGACTTCATGTGTAATGGCAACGATATTATGGTGAATGAAGCTTATACAAATTTGTCAAAGGTGATTAAGGAAATTATTTACTTATACTATACCTCAATTTCTTTAATAATTTAATGGTATATATGATGTTAATTATTGTTTTACTTTAGGGGATTGGGGACATTGGACCAGCTGGTGGAAGCAATAACAATCAACCTATAATAGATGAGCCAAACTCCAACCAAATTTTGCCTGCCCCCTGCAATGAACTCCATGAATCTCCTCCATCAGCATCTAAACCATCTCAGATGCCCAAAACATTAGTACATTATCTCAAATTTATCATATATATTGTTCATTTACTTCAATGCTAATGTCTTTGATTTATAACTTAAGCATAATTACAAGGAAAAATTTACATTTCTCTTCATGGTTTATAACTTTGTTTACATTGCCACAAGTGGATGTAGGAGTGGAATTTCCACCTCCAATAGTAACAACAAATGAACAGACTCAGCTCGATCCCATGAACGCGGATCTCAATACCTTCAGAGAGGTTAGCCATCATAACAACTCAAACCGTTTGCATGTTAATCATATTCTTGATTAATTTCTTCCATTACATTACTGTAATACTAGTTTTTCTCTCTCTCTCTCTTTTTCTTTTTTAAATAGTTACCACTGAATCAATTGATAGCATCACCTGATTTACCTAATGAATCTTTCCTTTATGGTTGGATCTCTGATTTGAACCTTAAGCAGCCAGTATTTTTAGTGTTTGAAGGAAATAATCTTTCACTTGAAAATGATGATGATGCATGTCAAACAACATCTCCTCATTTTATTCCTCTTATAATGGAGCGAACAAATTCATTCCCTTTGCCATTAGTAACGTTGTCCAAACTCTATGCCTATTAAATATAAACAATTTATATTACGTGGTATGATTTTGTAACGCCCCAAAAATATGAAGTCTTAGTTATTGTGTGTTGTGCTGCTTAAGTACGTGTCTATTCCAATGGTTGAGTGACCTGAGGGGTGTTGAAAAGTCCTGAGTTCAAGCTTGGGCTTGTACAAAATTTTGGTTTTGTCTTGAACAAACCCTGTTTGCTGGTGGTGAGAGTCTTAAATAAATCTAAGAAGAGTGTGTCATAAAGAGCTTGTTAGTCTGGTGGTAGGTGGCGTGTTGGGATAATTGGGGGTCATGAGTTTGAGCCTTCTAGCACACATGGATGTTCTTTTTTAGCTGTCATGTCGTGGTAGCGTCCTAGGTTGACCGAAATTGAAGTGTTTGAATGAGTTTGAATGGGTGGTTGAGAAAAGAGAGACTAGGAGATATTGTAGGGATGTGGATAGTGATCAGGTGGAGTGATGTGTGGAGAGATTTTAGGAGAATTGTGGGGAGTTGGGGAGTGTGAGGGAAGTGTCCTGAATGGGGGGTTTGGGCTTTCAGGAAATTTGGCTAAGGTTTGCTCAAGAGCTATTGTTTTTTTTTTTCTTTTGGTCGATTAGTGATGGGGAAGGGTTTTCTTTCAGGTTTTTCTTTGTGCTTATTCGACTTTTACCAATTACTTCTTTCACTTTTTGCACTTTCGGGTTTTAAAAAATTTTCTTTCAAGTTTCATCTTTGGCTGACTTCTCTATCTTCCCCTCCCTCTTCTAGTTGTTGGTGACCGAATACTTGCCTCTTTTTTCTTTCTACACCTCTTTCTTCTATTAATCACTTCACTTATCATCTTTCCTTCTTTTAACCTTGTACCGAATACTTCTTTTTTCCTCTTCTCTCCTCTTGAAATATTTTCACCCTTTGGTACTGTGGCAGTGGCGGCATTACTCTTTCTCCCTCCTTCTGCTATTCGACTTTTGCAACTAATTGTTAGAGAATTCGGTAGGTGACTGTTTTCCTTTCAGTTCTTCTCTTTTTGATGTAGTAATCTCTTTAATACCTTCTTTTCTACCGTTTATGGCTAGGAGCATGTGGGTACTGAATCTTGCCTCTATCTTATTGGATTCTCACTTTGGGAATAGGGGCCATTGTTCTATTTCCACAATCGATTTCACGTTCTCGATAAGTGATTGTATTGGTTCAATCTTTACATGATCAATATTGATATAGGTTAATGGAGTTTGGTTGTATGCTGTTCAGTCAAGGAGTTGTTTTTAGCCTTTATCAGTGGTTCATTTAGGGTTAATCCCACTCTTGCAAATAAGGTAAGTGTTGGTGTAGTAGTTATAATTAGAGTAAAGAGGGATGTTAATCCTATTTCTTTGACTAATGGAGTATTTTTGGTGGAGTGTAGGATTTAGACTCGAGGGCTACTGCGCAACTTCGTTTAAGGTGTGTAATCACACTACTGTTAACATGGATCGGTAAAAGCTGGAAGTATACAACTATTGACACCACACGAGCGTACGCTCGCTCAAGTGGTGAGCTGAATGCCCAAAGCATAGACATTCGACCAAAAAGGCCACCATGGATGTTTCATGGGCTTAGACCGATGTTGGGCCACGATTGGTCGAAATGAGCCATGTGGGCCCACGAGCTCGTGGGCTCGCACAGGAAAATCGCACGGATGTGTGGGAAATGTTGGGCCAGCTATGTTGTATACACGGCTAGGGCCATTATTTGGGCTTAATAGGGCACATGAGCATGTGGGCCCACATGGTTTGTATGGTGAGCTCAAACCCATTTGTGCTGTTTAAATGTTAAAAGTTGCACGGGTCGCACGAGACGACTGTTGACCTACTTTTGGGTCGGTAAGTGTACCTAAACCCTAATTTTTTAAATGACTATTTTACCCCTATAAGGTGAATGATCAAAATACCCTTATGTGATGTATAACCGTTTGAGCATGCCATTTTTATCTTATGTACATTTATATTATGTTGCATTGTATGGGGTGGGATATATATTATTGGAGGAAGTGTACTGAAAGGCTATAAGCCTATTACTGGCAGCTCTACAGCAAATACTGTTAGTGCCGAAACCGGTTCTTTATTCTGGAGTGTAGAAATGTGTAGGTCGATTTATTCCCTACATAGAGTGTAGGGCTAGACGAAGTGGAGTGTAAATGATGGTTGGGTAAGGTTTCTTTGTGCATTACTGATACTGTACTGTAATGGGCTAAGGCCCACACTAATATTGCCTTTGATATGGGCTTCAGCCCAGACTATTCTGATATTGTATGTTTGACTGCTCATTAGTTAGGGATTACACACTGAGTTTCATACTCACCCTTTCTGCTTAACTGTGCAAGTAATCCTTAGGCAAATCGGTGCTGCGAGGACCTCAGTGATGGCCACGCCACTGCTTCTATTTTCTTTTATTTGCTATTGGATTTCATTTTGGGTTATGTAATAAGGCCTCTTTAATTTTCTTGTTTAAATTTGGGTTTTGGTTACTACGATTTATATATGCTGAGAACGTAAACGCGATTTTCAAAAATGATAACTGTTTTAAAAACACTACGTCTTCACAACACTTTTGAAATGCTTCTGGAACAATAAGAGTTTTAAAAGTAATGATAATTTTAAATGAATAAAAAATAAGCTAGAATAATTTGAGAATTAACAAAGAGGCTTTACATTTCCAAATGGGTTTTCTTCAAGAACAAGTTTTCGAAAAGCACTCCAATATGACATCGCCTGATGTGACGATAATGTCCAGGCCAGGTTTGGGGTGTTACAAATTCTTAATTTATCTATTATATTGTTTAGGAAGAAATGATCCCAAAAGATGGGAACTAAAAGACAATGATTACCTAATGGGGTTCTCTGTGTGTCCCAGGATGATGTTGGGCAAAACTCACATAATATGAGTTTAGGAAAATTCATATCGTAAACATGTTATGAAAGAAATTCCTTTTGTAGTGAATCATGAAAGAAAAGCCTTTATGGCGAATCATGAAAGAAAAACATTTGTGGTGAATCATGCAAGAAAAAAAATTGTGGTGAGCATTTGAGAGATAAGCCCTTATGGCGCACTCTGAAGGAATGACTTACATGGCGAATTCTGAAAACATTGTCCTTGTTGTATATCATAGTAAGGCTCTGAATGGTGTGCCCTAAAGGAATGATTCTTTTAGCGGATTTTGTATTGAATTGTTTTGGGGCGTTCAATATGGTTCATAAGTGTGATAAAAAATATCAATAAGGCACAGTGTCTTAATGGGTTACGATAAAGTATATACAAAACCATGATTCAATTGTGAATAATGAATTGAAAAGATATAGAGAGGTATAGGTTAATATAAGAAAAGTGTTTTCTGAGTAAGGATTTCAAATTTGATATTTGAATGAGGTATCTGTTATTTGTGTACATGATCATCCATTAATTGTAATAAAATGACGGCTTAGAGTTATGTATGCAAGAGTAACGATGCTTAGGTTGTACGGGCCTTTGGAAAGGAAATAGATAAAAAATTTATGAAACACCAAGTTTAAAAATGTAAGTTATACATCGAAGATGTTGATAGGTAAGTAATGATTTTAGAGTAAGGCATGTTAATCTATAGTGAATGAAGAATGAAATTTGAGAAAAGCAGTCACCAGAGATAAGTTGAAAGACAAGAACAATAAGATCGTCAAAACGATTCATAAGTAATAATGAGCAATTATGCATAGGTAAAGGATGTTTTCTCACTAAGTTATTATTAGCTTACAAGAGTTTATACCAAAGTTTCAGGTTGAATGTGAGTACGCCAAGGGGAACGATGCCAGGACTACACCAAAGGAAAAGGCGTATCAGGTTATTATGCATATAGAGCAAGTATTTGTAGGGCATTCAAAGTATGATTTGTCAATGAGAATTCCATACTTGGGTTGTTTATAATAGATTAGGATATAGATTAGGATTTCAAATCAAATATCAATGTATTTTAATTACCTCGTGTTGTATTTGTATTTACTTATTGTACATGTTTATGTATTCAAGTTGGTAATTTTGTAATTAAGTAAGTCGTAATTGCTTGTTTTTCGTATAAGTAGACTAAGTTCATGTTTGTATTAGTTAGTAATCCAAATATCCAGATCCGGTAAATCAGATTGGGTTGAGGGTGTTGTATATCATAAAGTGGGAGACTGTACATGACGAATTATAAATAGTTTAAAAATGAATCCTCAGGGGATTCCTCTCAATTCTATTTCATACTCTTCTCTTCTTCATCTTCTTCCTTGGTTGCTCAAAAGAAGAGATAGTTGTTGAAGCTTTCCATGGAGTGATTATTGTAATGAATTAGTCAAAAAGTAGAAAATTTGAGATGCTAATGCCAGTAGAATAGAAGCTTCGGTGTTCGAAAAAGCTAAGTGGATAAGGCGAAGAAGGATCAGCTGAGTTTTTATACCTCATTTCTGATATGGTTTATGAATAGCATGAATTTGGGTTGAATGTGGTAGTGATACATGTGCAAGTTGGAATGTTCCATGTTACTATGTTGATGGGATTATATGTCTATGTTTGTGTGTAATAAATGTGGAAAATGGCGAGGAATATTGAAGGTATAGACAAAGTTAGGAATGGGAATAAGGGGTGATTATGTTTGATACCTCCATACGGTGTTGTTAAGTGCACTAGTGATGTGCAAAGATCAAGGCCTTGTGGAGGGGACACTGTGGTGTTTGAGCATCAAGGTTAGGAATGGTGAAATGGAGGAATTGATAGAATGCAAATTGAAAAGTAAATAAGAAATATCATGGCCAAGCCATGGGTTCGATCAGATGCTATACACCTAAAATGAGTAAGACCATAGCTAAAATATGTTATGGCATCATACAAAAGTACGCCAGAATAGTAAATAGGACTAAGACCATAGTTGTAAGACATTATGGCATCCTTTGGTAGCTCGTTGGGATAGTAAACACAAGTTTATATTGTGTAAGACCATAGCTAAAAGACGCTACGATTTCATAAATAGTCCGTTAAGACACTAAACACGGGATTGTCCATTGGGATAATAAACATGAGGATTGCGAGGTGTAAGATCATAGCTTGACTATAGCAACCAATAGAGTCTTCCAGGACATTAAACATGGGGTATACTATATAAGACCATGGCTCGACTGTGGCAGCATAAAGAGCACATTGGGACAATAAACACAAGTGGAAATTCATAACAGTAATTGTCGCACAACCCACAAACAAGGAAAAAAGGGTTAGAAGAAAAATGGAAATATGGGCATGCAATAGTTAACCAATGGGTCAAAAGAATCCTCCAATAAATGGGGAACATAATGGAAATGAGAAAAGACTACTGGAATAGTAGTCTTGCAAACCAGCAGGGCATAAAGATATTAACCAGCAAGAAGTAGTCATAGGAATTAACGCATTAGTGGTGTAATGGCCTAAATTCAAAGTTATCGGAACAGTGGTTTCGTAACCACAAATCTGATTTAAAGGGAAATTTATTTCAATATTTTTGCATGAAAATTGATATGATAGGAAAATCGAATGAAAATATTGATAGAAAAATTTTACCGATTTAGTGGTTAGTTAGAAAAAGAAATTATTGAAGAAATTGGGTAAAAACAAGGTATCAGGACCTCTATCTCGTAAAACCGAGTCAAAAATAATTTTATAAATATTTATGAACTGTTAGTAATGTGGTATTAAAATTTCGTTAGGAAATTTTAATGTTTGGGTAGTCAATTAAATGAAAAGGACTAAATTGTAATAGGTGTAAAAGTTACTAGAATGATTAAATAGCTTAAGAGTCTAATGAGAAAGGATTTAAAAGGCAATTAGACCCAAAATTTATTTGGGTTGGACGGCAAGGGTATGAAATCAGCAGGAAAATTGATAAATTAAGGGCAAAATTAGAATATTGCAAAATTAACTAAATAAAACTAGGACTAAATAGGAAATATCTTGATTTCTCTTCATTTCTCTTCAATTCCAGCAGCTAAAAACACCATAGGAGGGTTCTCTAAGCTGGTATTTCATAATTTTTTTCATCAAGTGAGTTAATCCTTGCCTTTTTCTTGTAATTTTTGTGTTTCTAAGACTTTTACAACTAGGTCCTACTATTAAATTCATTAGTTTTTGATTTCATGGATGAAATTGAAAGTCACCATGGTTGATTGTTGTAAGTTTATGATGAAATGGAATGAAATTAAAGCTTTAATTTGTTTATTAGATGATTTTATTAGGTAATTTCAATAGAAATTGATTTTTAGGACCTAATTGTGAATATGCTTAGAATTAAAGTCTATTGCTGAAATTCTGATTCCTAAATGTATTAAACTAGTTTAAGGTGATATAATAAAATTTTAATTGAGAAAAATCAGCTCAATTGAGAGGCTAATTGAGTAGGGATGAAATTATCATTTATTAAAAGCTTAGGGGAAAAATGGTAATAAACAGCTTGCACAAAAACAGTTTGGACAGCAGTAGTAGACTAACTTTGAAAAATCACCATAAATTGTAGAAATCGAATTAAAAGATGAAAAAAATATGGAATTAAATCATATTGAGTCTAGTTTCTCATAGAAGAAATAGTGTAAGCAATGGATTTGTAAATTTGGAGATATAATGAATTTTGTGAGATAAGGTCAGAATGAATTTGGGTTTCCCTGTTCTAACTTTGAAAAATCATAAAAAATTGAAGAAATTAGGGTCTTAAATTTATATGTATAGAATCTTGAATGATTCTATTTTTAAGAGAAACAAACAAGAACATCATTTGAATCCTGTATGAAGAGATAATTAATTTTTAATGAAGAAGGGTCAGAACTGTCAGACAGCAGAATAGGGGTTACTTTAAAGAATAAACTGTACTTATTGGCTAAACCAAAAATTTTTAAAATTTTATGGTAAGAAGATATATGAGTCTAGTTTTAGGGAAAATTAACAGATCTTAATTTGGAGTTCCCTAGCTCGAGTTATAAATAATTTAGTGACTATGACTCAAATAGACAGCTTTGAATAAACTATAAATAATAATAGTTGAATTATAGAGAATGTTGCATATGAACATGAAATGTATTAAATTGATAATTAAATTTATTTATTTAGATCCAGAAGATTCAAATGCGAAGCTAGATCGAGGAAAGGAAAAGTTCGGGATTAGTAGATTTTTTTTACAAACAAGTATCAAGGTAAGTTCGTGTAACTTGAATTATATTCTTAAATTGCTTGAGATTGTTTGTTATTGATGTGAATATGATTTGAATGTTCATTGTATGAAAATTAATGAAACATTGATATATTTGATAAAATGGGAAGAAATCCCGGTTGAATGAAAGGAAAATTCGATGGATCTATGAAAAGGAATTGACGGTAAAAAGGATCAAGCCCGGACGGGTGATCCTATCCTGATATAGCCATCCCGAAGAATATGTGTAAAATGGATTTAGCCCGGACGGGTAATCCGAATTAGGGTCTAAATTTAGCCTGGACTGGTAATTCAGATCCAAGCTCATTAGAGAAATTGTCGTTCCAGGGGATTTAACCTGGACTGGTAATCCCAATAATACTCTATGAGTTTATATTGCAGGGGATTTAGCCTGGACTGGTAATCCCGCTGCAAGGTTGAGGTTCGCGGGAGTGTGCTCTCTGAAATGGAAATGTGCGCACATGAATATGAATTGATGGACCCGGAATTATACACTAAAAGTGTACCTCTAAAAAATCCATCGAAATTTTGATAAATTAAACGGGATAAATATGAAAAAATAACAAGGAAATGGAAATCATGGTATTGATGAGCTCATCAATCATGGTATATATTATTGGTACATGGAAATTATTGTACTAAAATGTTGAGTTTGTGCATATTAGGGTAATAATGCATTGAATGGATATATGAATGTTTATTGTATTGTATTGAAAATATTAGGTAAGTATAATTCTTGTTACATGAGCTTACTAAGCACAAAGTGCTTACCCTGTTTCCTTTTTCCCTGTTTTGTAGTGTTAAGAGCTCGGAGGTCGGATTTGGTCAGAGACACATCACACTATCAACCTCATGATTTCGGTATATAAAGAAATCTTTATTTTGGAAATCAATGGCATGTATAAGCTAATAAAGTAAATGATTCTGTGAAATGAATGTAGAATTAGTCATTGATATAGCTAACAAATCTTGGTTTTGGGTATGTGATGACGTTATTTTATAAATATGCATGAATTTATCTTGAAAATATGTTGAATTGGATTGGTTGATGTGGATTATTTTTGGTTTAAAATTTCAGGGAAGATTAGATATCTATAAAGGGGTTATATTGAGTTAAAAAAATTAATTTGTAAACTCCGGTAATACATCATACCCTATTCCGGCAATGAATACGGGTAGGGGTATTACAAGTGGTGCTTGGTGTACAGTCGAATGAAAGATGGTTTAACAAATGATCGTAGATAAGGATCCATCATTAAAGAACACTAAAGGTGCACAAAGAAACCCTATAGGATAGTGGTTTGTCATAACTATGTGGGCTAGTGCATAAGGAAATGAGGGGTTAATTAGAACCCATTGACAAAGAAGGATACATGGGATGACAGAAATGTCTATCAGGACTACTCCTCTTCAAAGGGAAACCATTGAGAGAGTACCAACCAAATGGCTAGCTCCGTAAGGAACCTACGTAAGGGAAAAGTCATGGATACAGATGATCACCCCGAGGATGGCCTTTTGGGAACTATTGGCCAAAGCGATCCACAACAGATGGGTATGAAAAAAATTCAAGCATAGTATCTTGAATAATGTGGATTACAAGGGAATAGTCCAATTGTGATTCGACCCAAGTGGTTTTAACCTGCCAGAGTAACAAGAAATCTTACTAGTTATCCCAAAGGATGGGATGATAGTAAGACCTTCGGGACTATGGTAATGGATAGAGTCTGCCACAGACTAATCAGATTTGGAATGATCGCCATGAGGTAGATACCCTAGGGCATTTATAAGGGTAGACCGTGAGACTACCTTATAAGGACATGGTGGAAGGAAGATCTCCACATTAGGAATAAATGGAAGAAGAATACTAGTAAAGGAAGGAAAAGGTCCACGAAAATAGTGGGACATTTGAGAAATCTGACAAGACTTATCGTGGATTGATAGGATTACCTAGAGGAAATTGCTCAATGATTTATTCGGTAATGGTTAGGATCGGAATTAAGTTAGAGTATGCCACGTTGGGTTAAGAGGAAATTTCCTGCATAAGTAGGGAGTTATTTACACTCAATTTCTTTTCCTTATAACCTATACGAGACTGGGCTTAAGTATTGGTACTCCAATTAGGAGACTAATTGAGTTCTTTAAGACTCACAAAGGTTTGATTTGTGATTGTAGGATTTGCGAAACAAGGAACTCGTGGAGGAACTAAGCCAAACCGTGTTTAAATAAGGAGCTTTGTTGTAAAGTGTAATTCACATAGGAAAGGGGGAATACCTTTAGAAACTTCGCCATGGGAGGCGACTGTATTGTATTTATGAATTTCCTTAGTATCTGGAGTTGGGATAGAGAATTTTATTTTGAAATTTGTCTCTAATTTAAATTTAATTTATAATTAAGTAATATAATTTGATTTTAGAATAATGTATTTTAATTTTGCAAATGAAACCGATATAGTTGTGACACCCCATACCCAGAATCAGGCGAACAGGTCAAGTGGGGTGTTACAGAGGAATTGGTCATATAAGTTGTCCCCAATCACGCTACTCATAATTCTTGTGGATGGCTTGATTGGGGATATGGGAACATCAGCTCAGTGACATAGGCCAGTAATCATATGCGGGGACTACATACTTTACTTTCAATGTCGTACACATTAGAGATCTCCTCGTAAATCTAGTGGCGGATTCAAATTCCATCTTTCTACAAAATAGAATAAAGCATAATCGCTTGATAGGTGGTAACATCAAAATGGCATCCACATTTTTGCCATCAAGAACATGATTGACATGTTTAATTTTAAGGGCAACTCAGAGATGGCTTTGCGAGGTCACCCACCATGCCCCTTTGTCAAATAATTGATAATACCCTCTGTATCAAAATCCTAAAATATAAATAAGTCTAAGGTCTATAGGTGATAATGGGTATAATACAGGGCATCATAGTATCGTCAAATCTCTCGAGGTATAATTGGCACCCCTTTGCCCTGTACAGTAATGCGAGTGATCATCTGACCCTGTTGCTTGTGATTCTCTCTACCTTTCAGGGATACATAAAACTCATAAACGATAGCGTCAACCGTCGATTTGGTCGCAATTGTAAAAAAAATTGTTCCAATTGTAGGATCATACCAAATCCCATATCTCATCACAAATGGAAAGGATGGAATCGAACCAACACTCTTGTATAAGTGAACGCTATTCATTTGAAGAAAGAACCTCTCAACTTTTAGGTGAAGCAATTAGCATCGACATTTCTTGGTGGCTGAGTGGAATGTTGTTTTTTTTGTGGTTCTATTTTCCAATTAACGTAAAATAACAAAAAACCCAAGTAGTAAAAGTGATAAAAATCAAGTTTAGAACATGATACCTCGAGTAGTTGTCAATGAAATTTGACTCTTGATTGATGTGGAATGTCACAAAATAAAATATGAGAACTAAAATGAAAAAAGAAAAAGTGCACTTTCTTATGTGAATCAAAGGTTCAGAATGCGAAGAGTCGAAGCTAGATTGTGACAAAGAAGTGTGATGGCTTAAGGAAGATGTTTTCTCTTCTTTGGGTGTTTTAGATGTGTATTTGTATGCCTAAAACTGGTGGCTATAAATAGAATTTCGATAGGCTTTATGCCTGAAACGACCTGATTTTGGCTGAAAATAGAGGCGTGTCACATCATAGCCTATGCATGGCATGACACAATGCCCTAAAATTGCCCAACTTAGCTTCAAAGTACTTGTGTCACGCCATATCTTCTGGATGGTGCAACAGACACTTTAACATCAGGCATTTTTACTTCGAAGTGACTATGACGTGCCATGACCAATGTATGGAGCAATGCAACACTACTTCTAGCCCTTCGAGATGTGCAACTGTCCTCCAGTCATCCATTTTTGTCCTCGTTTAGCTTCTCTTTGTCCCGTTACATCCAAAAACCTGATGTCTCCTAATTCTAGCATGTAATGACACTATAATTATCTTCAAATCTAACTAAAAATAAAAACTTAAAAAGTAATTTACAATATTTTACAAGTTTATTAAAGTTCAATGGTTAATACTATGTCATGCTATAACACCTCACCCTTGACCCGATTGACAGATCTGAGTATGGTGAGTCATAGGTTGACCCAATTAGAAAACACACCTATTTACTTTTCTTTAAAGAAAAGAACATTATACTTATTACGGGGTACCTCCTTTTATCATAACGGTATCCCCTTAGCTTAAAACCATTTTTATTTAGAAACGCAATTCTAAAATAAAAACCGATTACATTAAAGATGCATGGAATAACTGTAGCATCCCTAACTTGTATCTATTGCCGAAATAGGATTATAGAGCATTACCGTAAAAACATAACTTTAAAACATACATTTCAAACCTTATTTTAAGCATAGCATAAATCATTCATCTACGTGCATGTCATCCCTTACTCAAGCCTTCGAGGCCCTAGAAACACTTTAGAAACGATTCGGGACTAAATCGGAAACATTTGGGACATTTAAGAAAAAGTTGGAAAACTTGAATTGTAGGGGTCACACGGCCGTGTTGCCAGGCCGTGTAACAATCGAAATAGGGACACACAGTTGTGTCCCAGCCTGTTCTGTGCTCGTGTAACTCTCTGAGTTGGGTCATATGGCCAAGCCACACACCCGTGTGCCAGGCCGTGTAACACTCGAAATGGCCTCACATGCTTGTGTGTCAGGCCTTGTGCTAGGCCGTGCAACTGCCTGACTTGAATGCTTTTACAACTTACAAGGGACACATGACCATGTCTCATAGCTATGTGTCACACACGACTGAGACACACGCCCGTGTCTTAGGCCATATGGACATGAAATTGACTAAAATCAAGCCATTTCCATCACCCATTTCAAGCATGTACCTACAAGCAATTTGCATCCATGACCAAGGCATCAAAATATACCAAAACATGCATAAAATGACCAATTCAATAGACCATTAATCCATCCAACCAATGTGCCAACAAAACATCTCAAATGCACTCAACCAAATCCTACATAATCATGGAAATATTACCACATTACATACATACATATCAAGTCCAAACCTTTTTCAAACTTATCTTATCTTGGCTACATTAAAAATATTCCATCACATAGCATATTAACCATTGAAACATGCATTAGAACATTTCCATATTGACACATACCATCGATGCATCAAAAGTACCAAAAGTACATCAACCAAAATAACATATACATGCCAAACTATCAACCAACATTCAAGTCCACCTATACATGCCATTATAACATTGGCCAAAACATCAAAACTACAGATATAATCGTTGGATAGTGTGATAGATGTTTGAAAAGTTTCAATAATATATAAAACATAGGAAACAAAACTACGTAAGCATATAATGTTTAGTAAGTTCGTAAAACATGAACATAACTTACCATTTCAATGCATAACTCTAAAATTAAACATGATCCAATCTAACCATAAGCTTGACACTAGCCTAAGCATCTTCAACAACACATGTTAGTGCATTAACACATAATTCACTTGAATTATCACTTGGTAAGCTAGATTTACACGAACATAATGCTGTTGAATTCATCCTTTCCATGAACATAGATATGCATTCATTGATCATTTCCATTTCATACCTTTTCATAGAATCATAACAAATTTTATTAGAACACTTACCGTTCCTTTCATTTTCATGCCCGTTGAACCATTTAGAATAACATCAAATACATGGGAAAGCTCACACAAAGTGTGCTAAACATATAGTCATAACTTTTCCCTTTCCTTTTCCTTTTCCTTTACATTGTAGCTCACACGAGCTGTGAAATGGGTCTGCTCCCACAAGCGGTCAATCGAAATGTAAGCTACACGATGCTGCTCACACAAGCTGTAGAGTATTCACAACAAATATAGAACCTCAACCATTGGTAGGACCTTTAAGACCAGCACCCGAAACATGGTAACTCTAATGACATGTCATTTGTATCCTAGGTATTTCTAAGGTTTCAACGGGGCTCGAAAATCGTCGTAACATCATTGGATTTCCATCAAATAATTTCATGGCAAACAATACATGGATATATAGATCAATATAACATTAAAGGGTTATTTAATCATACGAACTTACCTCAATAACAAAGACATAGAAACGAGATCAATCTGAGGCTTTCGCTTTTCCCCGATCTAAATCTATTCTAGGTCTATCTTGATCTAAGTAGATAAATTCAATTTATTTAATACTTCTATTATTAAATGCAGTCAATAATTGACATCTTTAAAAATTATAATTTTACCCCTAATATTTTAACTTCTTTACAATTTAGTTCTTAAGCTCGTATATTGAAATTTAAGCAATTTCATCCACATTTCATGCTAGTAAAATTCACCGGGGACCTATACCAACCCATACAAATCAACATTTCACAATTTTACCATTAAATTTTATTACTTTTATAAATAAGTCCCTAAATGACAATTTTATCAAAAATCACTTTACAAAACTTGTCTATTTAATAAAAAGGACTCATAACCTTTCATTAAAATTCAAGAATCATGCAAAAATAGTCATGGAAAAACCCTAAATCTTTAACAGTTTTGCAAATTAGTCCTTGGGCTAGCTAAATTAAGCTACAACGATCCTAAAAAGATTAAAGTCATTAAAAATGAGACAAAATAACACTTACATTGTAGCACTTGTACTAGTTGAATGAAAGAACCCTAATATGGTGTTCTTTTCCTTAGAAAAATGGGTGAAGAAGATGAATGAATGGAGAAATTTTGTTTTATTTCTTTATTTACCATTTTACCGCTTTACCCTTTAAAAACATTAATAATTTCAATAAAACCTTGTCATAAACATCCACTAACAACATAAATGGTCTAATTACCATCTAAGTCCTCTTAAATTAAGGTTTCATAGCTATTTAATACCTTTAGCTACTAGAACTCTACTTTTGTACCTTTTACAATTTAGTCCTTTTTACTTGATTAAGCATGCAAAGGTTAAAATTTCTCAATGACATTTTAATATGACCCTACTAACATTCCATAGACATTAATATAATAATAAAAAATTAATTTATTCATCGTATTTGTTGTCCCAAAATCACTATTTCGATTCCACTGAAAACGGACTGTTACAATAATTGTTTGGCGGCCACTTAATTAATGTTAATGAGTTACAATAACATTATGCCGTCAAGGCTTCCAATAAACATTCAAAATGATCAAAATATTGTTCAAAAAAGATTAAGAATTTCAAATTGGCAATTTCTAACAATTGTTCTAACAACCATAACAATTACAAGTTAACCTTAAAATTAAGAAGGCTCACAAATGGTCGTAGATCTGGTTATATTGTTGGAAAATATGGACATCATATATATAATAAGGATAATTACATGTTATTATTTACTATCATAATAGGCTGGCCCAAATTAAAAGTGATCTAATTTGATTAAAGTTTATTGGGTTTTAATTATTAAATAAAGTATGGGTCGAATATGTATAGATACTTTAGTAACTAATTTCTAATTGATGATGGGCTGATTAGAAATTAGGGCTAATGTGTCAAAGTTATATATATATATATTAAAGTTATGGTCCTCAAATTACACAATAAGCTATATTTTCTAACATATCATCTTTAGAAAAGAGAGGCACACCTTCTCTATATTACTTGTGTGGTAATTTGGAAGATCAAAATTTGAAGATTCGTAGATTTTAAGAAATTGATGAATTCAGGTACGCTTTCGCATCTATTTTTTTTTTATTTATTCATGATGATTTGACATAATAGATCCTGATTTGCAGTTTTAAGTTTATATCAAATTTTATTTTATGGTTCTAACAAATGGTATCAGAGTCTTATTATATCGAATCATTGAGAACCAATTCATATATATTAGATTGATTCGTTCTTAAAATTTTATGGATTCGGTATATTAGATAAAATATGAAATTTTGGTTTTGATTGTTTGTGTATATGATTGTTAGTCGGTTGATTTTTTATGGCAAGCAGTTTTAGATTTTGATTGATTTTGTAAATTCAATCAGATTATCTTAGTATTGTTTATTAAAAGAACATATGTATTTATAAATGCATTTCGATATTCTGCATTTTGGTATGTGAAATCAAGGGTTTCGATTTTTAAATCAAATTATCTTCCGTTATTTTGCTTTAGTCGATTCTGTAGAATCCATTCTTATTCACTATTGACTGGGGTTATGTTTAATTTTTGTTTTGAATTAGAATGTGACTCAAAATTCTGTCAGTTTTTTTTTTCGTTTATATTAGTTGAATATTTGCTAGTATTGGTCACTTCGATTAATGTTAAAATAGTCACAAATTCTATATGCTTTTAGTAATGTATGGGTAATGGATTTATGCTATTATGCGTGACTGCTGGTATATATATTGGGGGATTAATCATGTTTAATTATTATATTCTCAATCTTTTGATTTTCATAATTTCAGTTTTTAAGGATATATGAGTATAGATTGAATATATACTTTTATATGTTCAATTCAAACAGGATTAAAGTTTAAGATTGATGCAAATTGTAGGGGCATACAATTTCAAAAGTCATAAATAAGTCAACTATTTATTTCTGTAAAATCGCATGTCTCTTGATAAAAAAAAATCGCATGCTTTTTTTTAAAGAACAAATATTATAATTGCGGATGGAGATTTGGGAATCTTTATTGCATGGAGGTTTATAGTTTTTTAATCTCTTAATTGCTTCCGGTTATTAGAGTAATTATGTAAGAATTACTTATTTTGTTTAAGGGCTATATATTATCATATTGTCAAATATGATTGAATAAATTTGGTTTAATTATATGATGATATTAAGTTATTTTGCTGTGAGTATTTGGTTTTAGCATTTTATGAATTTGGATTTTTGATGAAATTATGAAGATATAGGCTACTATTTGAATTATGGGATATACCAATTATTTTATTTTTGAGATTTATTTGCTTGAAAATATTTTTCAAGTATTCATGTGAATCTCTGTTTAATAATCAATACAAATTTAGATTTACATGGTATATGCAGGGTTAATTTTTCTAATTGATTATTAATACACGCATATGCATGAATTGCTTTGGTGTTCTATCCATGCCAAAATTATGAATACATGTCCTTATTAATTATTTGGCCTTGAACCACTATATTATTTCTGTTTGGTTTTGACATACATGGTTTTAAAAAAAATGAGTTAAAAGATTAAAATTTTAGGTTTTTTATTGCGCTATTTAGACAACCTTATTTTGGGTTAATTTGGAAATTGTAGTGCAATTAGAAATTTTAGTTTTGACCTTTGACTATTGGGTAAATTTTAAATTTGAATATTAGTATAGTTATATATTTTTTAAAATAACTTAATTAAAGTAATAAGTCGCCAATGTGATCTTTTTCGTATAAATTATTTTGTTTTAAAATATAAAAAGGTTATGTGCATGTAACTTAAGTTATGTTAATATTGATCGACCCAAATGAAGGTTAATAGTATTACATGTGCAACTATGATAATAAACATGTGACAATTATTCGGTTTTACATGTGAGCAATAAATTGGCCCAAAGGAAGATTTATGGTTCAACATGTTCATAATGCGTGATTATTACACCAAGATATCACTTACAAATTAATATTTTGTCTAAAGATGAAATATTAGTGGAGTGTTCGATATCTTAATATGAGGTTTACCTTTATTCGAATTATTTTGGTTTAAATTTGAAGTCTTATGTGAGGTTGTTTATGATTTATTCAACTAGTATTATATTTCCAAAATCATTGTATGTTGTTTTGGGGTAAATATATATACATATATATACTATTAACTTTTAATTTGATTGAAAGAAGAAATTAAGAGAAATATTTTGAAATAAATAAATTCAGATTTTGGCTTTGAAATTTAATTAAAGATGTCTAAAATATTATATAGATTAGTTGAAACAAAATGCCACGAAAGTGACATCTTTCACATAGATTAGTTTATTTAAAATAACAAGATGATTATATATATATTTTATTCATTCATTTATTAATTGACCCAAAGATAAGTTAATACTGTGTGACAATTATAAGATACTTTACGTGAGCAATATATTAGTCCAAAGATTAATTCATTGTTTGAGATAATTTATTGTCAATGTCTCATAGCTACAACAAGAGTACCGCTTACTGTTAATATTACTGTCCAAAGACTTGATTTTAATGTTGTGTTTGGTATCTTGAGATGAGATTATCCATTATTATAACACCCCTAACCCGTATCCATTGCCGGAGTAGGGTTACGAGACATTACTGATCAACATACAACATTTAGCTTACATTTATTAACCTCAAGCATTCATTCTCATATATCATTCAAAGCAATCACATTGTCCCTTATAAGGGCTTACAAGGCCTTAATCATGCTTTAGAAGTGGTTCGGGACTAAACCAATAACATAAAATAATTTTTGGAAAACTTAAAAATTTTTCATATAAAGAGAGGTCGCACGCCTGTGTGAACAGGCCGTGTGCTACACACCGCTAGTAGACACGGCCGTGTCTTAGGGCGTGTGGAAATAGGGCATACATACTGACTTGCATCACACGATCGAGGACACGCCTGTGTGCCAGGCCGTGTAAAAGCTTCAAACCCTTCTTTTCTTTACTCAATTTCGGTTGTTAAAAATGAATGTAAAGAAATTTTTGGCTTTGTTTTATTATAATTATAACTTAATTAATCAATTTACAAATATAACCTTTGTTATATACATATATAATCATATAATGGATGTTCATTACTGTCCATTAACAATTAAAATGGTCTAATTATCATTTATCATATTTAAAAACCAAAGCTATTTGACACCTTTAGTAAGTAGAATGCAACTTTTGCATTTTACGCGGTTTAATCCTTTTTCTCAGATTGACTAATTAAATGATAAAATTAATTCACAAAATTTTCACACATATCAAATAACATGCTGTAAACACCAAAAATATTATTAACAGAAAATTCTTGCAGACTTTGTCAACCAAAACACATTTGCCTAAGGGGTTGGATACCCTAATCACAAATTCAGTAAACTCTACAGGCAAAATTTTACTGGATACTAAATTCATACATATATAAGAATGAGTTGATCCTGGATCTATCAATGCAATCACATTAGTATCATAGTAAGTGAAAGTATCGGTGATAACATCTGGAGATGATGCTTCTTCACGAACGCGAATAGCGTAGGCTCTGGCAGGTACTCTAGCATCGGATCTCGCAGCAGTATCTCGAGTTGCACCTCTACCACCACTCATATTTCCAACATTACAGAATGATCTTTCTCTCACAGTAAGGTTGCTCGATCTTACATTCTGAGACTTATCTTTCTCATCTAGCTCAGGACAATCCCAGATGAAATGTTCATGCGAGCCACATCTAAAACAAGCTTTATCATTCAATCTACACTCTCCAAAATGTCATTTTTTGCATCGTCCACATTAAGGTTTATTTGATCTAACATTATCCACACTTGCTATTGACACAGCTGGAGGTTTTGAACTCGTAATTTGCTTCCCACGATATCTATTAGAGTATTCCACTGGTGTATTTGATCGACTAAACAAATCTCGAGATTTCTTTGATGAAGAGTGATACGGCTTACTCATTGATCTTTTTCTCAAGTCTCTAGCTTCTGATTCTACTTTTCTATTTTCTTTGCTAAGATCCTCAGCTTTACAAGCCCTTTCAACTAGAACAACAAATTCTTTTAACTCTAGAATTTCAACTAGTAGTTTTACATCTTTGTTCAACCGTTAACGAACCATTTACACATAATCTCCTCAGTAGACACATACTCTCGAGCATACTTGCTTAACCGTATGAACTCTCTTCATACTCGGTGACAGTCATGCGGCCTTGTTTTAACTCTAAGAACTCTTTATGCTTTTGATCAAGAAATCGCTGAATTATGTATTTCTTTCGGAACTCCTTCCAAAAGAATTCCCAGGTCACTCATTCCTTCGATACTACAGACACCAATGTATTCCACCATTGACATGCAATGTCTCTCATTAAAGATACATCACATTTTATACATTCCTCAAGAATACAAGACAATTCATCAAATACTCAAATCGTATTTTCGAGCCAAAACTCAGTTTTCTCAGCATCATCATCAACAGTAGCTCAAAACTCTTCAGCCCTATGTTTACAAATTTTATCCACTAGCTACTTGTTCAACCGTGTATGATCTATAGCTTGAGGAACAACGGGGATTTGTTGAGGAATAGGTGGGGGTGGAGGTTGTGGAGCAGTCGGGTTAGTACGAATGTATTGCATGAACCATTCGTTCATCATATGGACTTTAGCCTTACCTCCGTGACTACTCGACACGGGTCTAGATTCAATAAGCGCTGACCCTTGAGCGGGAGCTGACACATTACTCTCTACATCATCCATTATAGCTCATTCGGGATCCATTACTATATGAAAACACAATTTAAGCTGTCAGGAATCATCATACTATCGCAGAGTATATATGGCATGTATAGCTAGACTCTCACACATGCTACGTTAGTCCTAGAATTAATTAAACCGTAACTCTGATACCAATAAAATTTAACACCCTTAACCCGTATCCATTTTTAGAGTAGGGTTATGAGACATTACCAATCAATATACAACATGTAGCTTACATTTATTAACCTCAAGCATTCATTTTCATATATCATTCAAAACAATCACATTGTCCTTTATAAGGGCCTACGTGGCATTAATCATGCTTTAGAAGTGGTTTGGGACTAAACCAATAACATAAAATAATTTTTGGAAAACTTAAAATTTTTTATATAAATAGAGGTTGCACACCCGTGTGAACAGGCCGTGTGCTTTACACGACTAGTAGACACGCCCGTGTCATAGGCCGTGTGGAAATAGGGCATACATATTAACTTGCATCATAGGACTGAGGACACGCCTGTGTGTCAGGCCGTGTGAAAACTGAAGAGTATACTGACTTGGGTTAGATGGCCAACCACACGCCCGTGTGTCCAGCCCGTGTGCCCTTCGAAATGGCCGCACACTCCTGTGTGCTAGGCCGTATGCCGTTTAGGGGGTACACTAACTTATACCACACAACCAGTTACGTGCCCGTGTGTGAGACCGTGTGGAGCATACTGACTTCAATTCAATTTCAACACCAGGGGACACATGGCCATGTAGCATAACCGTGTGTTGTACACGGCTGAGACACACGCCTATGTCTCTACCTGTGTAGATAAAAATAAGCCATTTGCAAAGCCAATTTCCCACCCTTTTTGCACATCCTTACACATGCTCATATGGTATCATTTTAAAGCACAATTATGCAGCCAAAAGTCATCAACCAATACATAACCATACCATATCCATTTCAACTAAATTCAATACTCAATTCCATATCATTTACCTATTCAAATACCAAACAATTTAATTTACTTTCCTAAAAATAATTTACATGTATAATTCATTTAACAAAACTAATCCAAACATACATAACCATTTCTGTAACACCCCTCGCCCGTATCTAACGTTGGGACAGGGTTCGAGGTGCTACCAGGCTTAGCTCAAACATTCGCATATATGACCGGACCATAAAGTTTCTTTTAACTTGAAACTTTTCATTCACATGTATTATATCCTTTAAATAGGCTCACGCGGCCCAAAACATACATCAGAAATGGTTCAGGACTAAATCGATAACTTAAGAAAAACTTGGACAAATTCATGCTTTAAGGCTCCACACGCCCGTATGGTTTGGGATATACCCATGCCCTTAGTCCGTGTGCAACACTGACTGTAAAACACGTCCATGGCACACGCCCGTGTGGCATGCCTGTGTTCAAAACTTGAATATTTTGTTAGATTCACACGGCCAAGACACATGCCCATTTGTCTAGCCCGTGTTCGACACTGACTTAAAATTTGAGGTGCAAGGCACGCACGGCCATGCCACACACCCATAAGAGTGGCCCGTGTATCACACACGGCCTAGGCACACGCTTGTGTGTCCAACCGTGTGGACCTTAATTGACTATTTTCCAAGCCTTTGTGTGACCCTTTTTTATCACTTATACTTAATGGTTACCAAATACAAAGCAAAACATGATTATACTCTTATATTGATCTTGGCAAAACTTATAACATAGAAACCTCATATCATTGGTTTCACACATGCCAAGTTATTTCCCATCTTGTATTTGTAGGTTCCCGAGTCACTTTAATACATTCAAATTTGGCTCATTCTTGTGACTCATTGCCAATTGGAAACAACCATCGTATACGAATATAAACATGCATGGTAATTTTGTAGGTCGTAGCCTACTTCAAAATGAGCCAATTCCTATGGCCATATACAAAAGATAGATATATTTTACATGCCTTCATTTGGCAAATCAAATGACACATACAAAAAAATACTCAAAAGTCCTATACATGCCATTGAACAAATTGAAAATGTCTTTATACCAAAGCTAGTCTATTTGATAGTGTGTTGGCTCTCCAACCGTCTTCCAATCCTTACGAGTCCTTGAGCTCTGAAAAGTAGGGAAAAGAGAGGGGTAAGCATTTGCATGCTTAGTAAGCTCGAATAACTGGAAAGTAAACTTACCAATTAATTAGCACGCATCCATAATAGATAAGAAAACCGACAAGTATGAAATGGTTTCCTATCACATACACTCAACCAATGAGTTAGTCACATAACAAAGCATCACGTAATTTATCTTAAATGAGCTCACCATTCTACATCTCATTTGTATATATATATGTCGTATAAATCTTGTTGAGTCTTTTAGGAAATCTCGATGGAATATCCATTATCCGTCAATTTATAAGGATGATCATTTTAGGTGTGCACTCCCGCGAACCTCACATTTTATGGTAGGATTACCAGTCCAGGTTAAATCCCTTATTGAGACAAACACCTTTGATGAGCTCGGATCTGAAATACCAGTCCAGGCTAAATTCAGACCCTGATCGGATTACCCGTCTTGGCTAAATCCATAATGCACATGTATTTTTCGGAAGGCTAAATCATCTAAAAGAACACCCGTCCGGGCTAGATCCTTTTCATAATTTAGATCAGCGAATTACCCGTCCAGGCTAAATCCTTACTGCAACACATGCAGGATCTCATTACACATGTAGATTATGGTTTATCCATCGAATTTGCTTTTTAACCTCAACCGAGACATTTCTCAACAAGTCATTATCAAAGATGCATTTCATGTATTTTTATGCCATTAACAAATGCAATTACCACGCATTCATAAATCATGTAATTGTACATATTATGAGTTTATTTTGAGTTATCCGAACTTACCTGGTATTCGTTTCGTATCATGTTTCGGTTATTCCGAAATCTTTTATTTTCCTCGATCGACCTCCAGAATTTGTTCCTCGGGGTCTATAACAACAAAATTAAATCATTAAAACTCTACATTATACATTTCGATTCTAAATTCCACCCCCGGTCCAAATGACCTTTTTTCTCCTAACCTTTCACATTTTACGATTTAGACCCTAGGCTCGTATAATGAAACACATGCAATTCCTATTTTACCCAAGCCTAGCTGAACACTTTTCTCTCTTATGGTAGCCCACATTTTCTATTATTTTCACATTTCTACCTCACATTTTACACCTCTTGCAAAATGGTCCTTTTAGGGGTTTTTTAAGAAAATCACTTAGGAAAAGATGTTTAACACACATCCAACTTTCATATTCCTCCATAATCCATCAAAATACAAACAAATCATGCATGGATAAATTTCTAAAAATGAACCCTAGCATGAAATATGGGTAGAAATGGAGAGAGTAAGCTATCAGGATTTCAAAAATACAAAGAACATTAAAAACGGGGCTTGGGAGCACTTACTATTGAGCTTGGAAAGCTTGGAAACCCTAGCTATGGAGAACCCCAATTTTCGACAGCGACATGGAGAGAATGGGCTGATTTTTGGCTTATTTTCCCATTTTATTTCATTAAAATGCCAAATGACCAAAATACCTTTAAGCCCTTTCTTTAAAATTTCATCCATGCAAGCCCATTTTTGTCCAAAAACTTAGAAATTGGGAAAATTGCTCTCCAAGACCTTCTAATTTATAATCTAAATCAATTTCATACAAATTGCTTCTAGAATCCAAGTTTTACAATTTATTCAATTTAGTCCCTAATTTCCAATTGGACACCTTACTTAAGGAATTTCTTCATGAAACTTTAACACATGCATAGTCTCATATTCTAGTCCTTAATATAATCATAAAATAAATATTTTGATGTTGGATTTGTGGTCCCGAAACTACT
The DNA here is from genome assembly GCF_007990345.1 of Gossypium hirsutum. Lineage (NCBI taxonomy): Eukaryota > Viridiplantae > Streptophyta > Magnoliopsida > Malvales > Malvaceae > Gossypium > Gossypium hirsutum. Next base: position 77,559,965 of record NC_053431.1, on the reverse strand, counting down.
ATTCCAACTAGGCCCTATTTTGGGATGTTACAACTTCAATCCCATTCATTCATTATATGTCTATTACCAAACATTAAAAGTAGAACTATTTTCACATTCATAAGCATCAACGAGTTCATCATCTTATGCCAACTCAAATGGCCAAAATACATATCCATCAAACATACCAAAATGACTCAAGCCTATACATGCCATATACCATATATACATAACTTCAAAAGTACCAAAATAGATTATTGAGAGTGCGATGAAGTATCTGACTATTCCTGGATCCGAGCTAGCTTCGTAGATCTATAAAACATCAAAAATTAAATAGAGTAAGCTATAAAGCTTAGTAAGTCTGTATGTGAACATGAAATAATCACAACATTCATTAAAAATTCAAAACGAATAATATCATAAACATTCAAATCATCAAATCATGAGCTATCATAGAATTTATCCCTATTATGATTCAAGAGTTCTCAACTTTATTTAACTCAATACTTGAATATTTTTCCGTACATACCTGTACCGATACATTTCTATTTCTCATCAATACTCTTATCAAACTGCCTTGGTTTACCACTGCTTATGATACAAATTCATCGATATTCTAATGCCATAGTCCAACTATTGTCTTACACATACATTGCCAAGGCCCTATCATATTCTTTCATTCACATGCCATAACCCGGTTATGGTCTTATTATTCTATTACCATAGCTCGGCTATGGTCTTATCAATAACTTGTTTTACTCAATTCATACATTCCATTTAATATCTCAACATTTATCCAATAGAATAATTACTATCTCAATTTCATCCATTAATTAGATAGGTACACATTTAAGTTCAATTGTACGAACTTACATCGTATATGAAATTGACGGATCGAATCGACTACTCGATAACCTTGCTTTTCTGCTGATCTAAATCCAAATTCTTTCTTTCTTTATCTATATGAATTCAAAATTGACTTATTCAAACATATATTCTTTCAATTTAGTCCAAAACATATATTTAGGCATATTTGCACTTTAGCCCCTAAACTTGCACATTTAATCAATTTAGTCCCTATTTCACAATTACTCAAAATTCACATAATTTCTTTAAACCCAAGCTTGGCCGAATTACATATAGGTCCCTAGTAGCCCAAAACATTCATTTATTTCACATTTCAACCCTTCAATTTCCATTTTTCACAATTTAATCCCTATTTGACACTTTTGTCAAAAATCACTTTACAAAACATGTAAAACTATCATCAAGCTTTCATATTTCAACATTAAACATCAAATAACTCATAGATTTAACAATGGTAACTCTCAAAATCTTTAACAGTTTCAAAATCTAAGGTACGAGCTAGCTAGATTGAGCTACAACGATTACAAAAACATAAAAATCATAAAAAAGGAGCTAAAACCGTACCTTAATCAAGCTAACAGAGTGCCAAAACCTAAAAGCCTCAAACCCTTCTTTTCTTTTCTCAATTCCGATTGTTAAAGATGAATGTGAAGAAATTTTTGGTTTTGTTTTTATTATAATTATAACTTAATTAATCAATTTACTAATATAACCTTTGTTATATACATATATAATCTTATAATGGATGTTCATTAATTTCTATTAACAATTAAAATGGTCTAATTATCATTTAAGGCTATCATATTTAAAATCTAAAGCTATTTGACACCTTTAGCAAGTAGGATGTAACTTTTTCATTTTACGTGATTTAGTCATTTTTCTCAAATTGACTAATTAAACCATAAAATTAATTCACAAAATTTTCACACATATTAAATAACATGTTGTAAACACCAAAAATAATATTAAAATAATATTTTAACCTCAAATTTGTGGTCTCAACACCACTATTCCAATTTGACTCAAAAACGAGTTGTTACAATTATCTTGAATTTATTGTTTACTTATGAATATTGATGTGAGCTTATTTTTATTTATTTTTTGTTCTATATTCAGCTAGTTCATCTTCTGCTGCCACAATATCTGCTAATATAAATTTTATACCCATGTTTAATGAGACTAATTTTAAGGAACGGAAAAGGCATTTATAATGTTTGGTTGTATGGGCATAAACCTTGCACTAAGGGAAGAACAACCCACACCTTTCACTGCGGAAAGCACCCTCTATGTTAAAAGGGATTTTGAAAGGTGGGATAGTTCAAATCGAATGAGTCTAATTATCATGAAGCACAGCATTCCAAAAGCTTTTAGGGGCATAGGATCTGAAAAGATTTCTCAGGCCAAGGTTTCCTTGATGAAATTAAGAAACGTTTTGCTACAAACGATAAGGTTGAGATGACATCACTTCTGACTTCTTTTATATCTATAAAGTATAAGGGTCAAGGAAATGTTGAGTAATATAGGGGTTATGAGTTTTATGATCCCAAAATTAGGAATATTTTTGAGACGAGAATTGTAACATTTTTAGAATGCTGAGTTTGGAGGGAGAAATAAGGTTAGAGACATTGCTTTTAATGAGGAATTAAATTCTATCTCAGTTCCTACTATCACTTTTGATGATGTTCAGGTTCTCATACCATCATTGATCAAGGGGAAATAAATGAGGTATTGGTTTGTTAGTTAAATGTTAGTGTAACGTTTCTTGAAACCCAAGTTCAAATCCCTTCTCTCGCAACACTTTTATTATTTTGCAAATTTTACCTTAAACCCTAGTATGTCACATGCCTTGTTTTTTTAAAATAAATATTTTAAATTATATTAAGAATGAGTTATTGGTTTGATGGTTAAACATTAGCTAATTTATCCTTGGGGTCCTAACTTCAATTCCTTCCCATGCAAATAATTTAATTTTTTTTACAAAAACTCCTTGTTTTAAAGTGTGGGCCATCCAAGCCTAGTTAACCAAGGTATAAATATTATTTTTTTACTAATAATCAGCCTTTAATCCTCCTCCTCATTACCCTACCCGTTCCTCTCCTCCTCTCATTCTCTTTGATTTTAAGTTTTTTTCCTTTCCTCTATTGTTATCGTCGCCTACACCTAGTTTTACCATCTCTTTCCTTTTTTTTTCTTTTTCTTTTTCTTTTTGCCACAAGGTTTCTTAACATATTCTCCACCATATTGCTGTAATTTTTTCTCATTAAAATCATCCCCAAATCTAAAATCTTGAACTCCAAGATCGATCCCGAACATTTCCAAGAAAGTGTTATTGTCGTTTCTCTCGACTAGCTTAGGTAAGGTCTCTTCTCTCTTCAATTTCTTAATTATTCTTGTCCATAAAAAAAATTTAGATCTAGAATTTTTGGGATTTTAAATTATTTCAAAGGTAATTTTCCAGAATTTTATTGAGATCTCAAACCATTTTAAAATTCAACCCCAATTTTGGCAATCACTAGTGGTGGTGTGTGCGCCTATATGCAAGAAATGAGATATTTTATTTCTTGGTTCTTCCCTATATTTTTCTAGAATTAATTTGAGTTCTTGAACCCTCATAATCAGATTCTAAAGCCATTTCAATTAGGGAAAAAATTTCTTGATCAATTGGCCATTCAGATCCTACAAATCGTGAAGCGTAAGTGCAATTAAGGGTAACTAGTTTGTTATTTCGACATAGTTGTTGGATAAAGGTTATGAATTGATTAAATGAATGAATTTAATAATTAATTAGCTACTTATTTTACAGTATATTATTGAGTTAGGTGTTGACCTAAACACCCCAAATCATCCGTAAAGGCAAAGAACGATTGTACGTACGGTTTGCATCGGTACAGTGTAAGGAATCTAACTAGTTTGGATTCATAAAATAGTTATAATTTCAACGATTGGTTTGAACTCATAAGTGGGTATTTGGGGGATGGTTTAATGGTAAATTTATTAAATTTATACTTAATTTTGGTTTAGGTTTATTTAAGGAATTATTAAGGAAAATTAGAAGATTCGCTAGTGTGCTGCGAGGAAGCGAAAAATAAGGTGTGGGTCCTAAACTCATAAAATTGTATGAAAATGTTAAATATCATGTTATATATGATAAATTAGCTTTCCATTGAATTGTCTTAATATCCAAATTATTTATTTCGTGATTGGCTAAACCAGGTATGTTTCGAACATTAAAAGATTGACATGTTGGAAAAATTGCTAGTTTGATACTATGGATGTTTGATTGAGCTTGTAATTGCATATTTGGGTTATGATATATGAGAATGTTTGACTGAATGATATAATGTTTTGAGACTTTAAGCTTATGTATGATTTAAATGCATGAGATACTTGTTATATTACGTACTAAAAAGGGTGCTCTTTATGCACAATAAAAATCCGTAAAGTATGTGAAATTGAACAATATTGATTGATACCAACACAATGGTAATTTGAAAGATTGAACACTGTTTCCATTTACTGAAAGCATGTGATTATTGAGGACATGCTGAGCATGTCAAATGAATGTAAAAAGTAATGAGATATGATTATGTATGAGATTGTGTGCCATATTGCATATGCATTGGGTTGGGATTTTGTGGTTGACCGAGGAGTTTCGTCGAGTACCGGTGACATATTAAGTCAACATTATTCGTAGTCAGTGCACTGCACCTGAAGTACAAAGGGGATTGGCGATTTTATCGCATATTATATGTTATTGGCAATTGTATCGCACTATTTGATATCCAATATATTTTTTACATTATTGATTATTCTGTGGTTTTACCACATCGAGCTATGCTCTTAATGTTTTGGAGTTTGGCAGATGGGTTTTGGGAAACTTGTGGTGTGTAGTGGATGGTATGGGTAGGAACCTTTTTGCATTGCATCATGTGCATGACATATTCGAATGTTATTGATTTATGCTACGCATTTTATTTTGTTGAATTGAATGGTGTCGAAATTAATGATTGTTACTTGAATGAATGATGACCTATGCTCATACACCGTTTGACATCAATCTGATAATGGCTATGTAATGTCATGAAATTCCTATGATGGTTCTTTTTTCTTCTGCTAATGCTAACATGTTTCAATTTATTTGATGTTTTTGCTCGTTTAAATAATTATTCGACTCACATTGAGCTTTTCACAAGCTCACCCCCCCAATAGTGTTTAACTTTTTAGGTAAACCTCAAAATTACGACCGAACTTAGCATTCAGAGAATCAAGTTGGACCTCGGATTATTATGTCTTAATTAAGTATTATGAAGTCTTTATTGGTTTTGGCTTGTAATTTTTCATTATTTCTGGTTTGTGGCTTGGTAACTTTTCTTTTGGGGATTTTTGCACGCATGGATTACTCAAGCATAATACTAGATAATGCATGATAGTGGGCTTAAGTAAAACTTAATACTCTTCCCTAGTTTCCACTATTGCAAAGAAACTATTTTTGAAAAACAAATCGATAAAACAACTAATTTTCCAAAATGACTTGAAAAATGTTTTTTCCACTACATTAGTTTTAACTTCGAGTTTTTTTTAAAGAAGGGCAACAAGAAAATGGTTTTTTTTTTAAAATGACCCGTTTAATAGTAAAATGAATCCTAAGCATATACAGCCTAACGAATGAATGCCTTTAAGTTAACTCAAAGTACACGATTTTCTCTAAAATGAGTTTATTTAAAATCTTAAAAAATAACTAAGTTAACTTAGCCATTTCGGTGGCTAATGTAGCCTTTTCAATCTAGCCATAACGTCTATGCCAAGTTTGGTAGGTTACACTTTGTTCCTAATATTCCTCTACTCAAATATGGTGTAGGGCTACACACATGTGGGAGAGCATTACTTTGTAGTTCCTCCCATCATCATCCCTAGTAGTCACAGGCATTCTTCTTCCTTCACTATAATACACAAAAATTAGTTCATACTACTATGGGAAATCCAGTTAGATTTAGGTAACATGTATTGTGGGGTTTCAAACTAACACTGGTTTTCAAGAATCAACTAAATTGAAGCTTTGATACCAGTTAAACTTGTCACACCCCACGTCCAACCTGATCGTCAGATCCAAGTAAGGAGAGTCATAGGTTGACCGATTAGAAAACACACCTATTTACTTCTCTTTAAAGAAAAGAACATGATCCTTATGGCGAGTACCTCTTTTTATTATAGTGGTATCCCTTTAACTTAAGACCATTTTATTTGGTGGCATAATTCTAAAATAAAAACTCATTGTATTAAGGATGCACAAAATAACCATATACTGGCCACTTAATTAATGCTAATGACTCACAATAACAATATGTCATCAAGGCTTCCTATCAACATTTAACATGATTAGAATATTGTTCAATATATATTAAGAATATCAAATTGGCAATTTTTAACAATTGGCTTAACACCCCCAGTAAATACATGTTAGCCCCGAAATTAAAAAGGCTCACAAATGCAAATCTAGTTGTATCCCTTCAATCACCACGCTTAACCTAAGAACATGAAAGGAAGAAGAAACTAGGTAAGTTCGTATGAACTTAGTAAGCTCTTGGGAAAAACAATCCTATCTTAAATACTATCAAACATTAAGAAAAAAGGGCTCGACTAGTTCGCCATATTTAACGGATACATTACTCTAGCCTGCAAATCAATTGATGGATGAAACCACAAATCAACTCAGCCTATTGGCAAACAACACTGGTTTCTAAACTCATATATGAAAATCAGGGGCACATTTGCTTCACGAGTACGCCACTTTTGTAGACTACCATTTATGACAGATAGGCTTACTATTCCTGCTTTCTTGCAAACCTGCAATACCACATGCACCTTTTTTTCTATGTACTCATTTCCTTATGCTAGCTTCTGATCCTAATTCCTGAAGAACCCAAATTTTCCTGTATCTTTAAATACGTTCATTTGAGCTATATAACAGCATCACTTTTGTATCTTCGTAACTCCCCTCCTTGTATGAACACATAAGTGTTCTCCCACAAGGTCAGGGTTTCATCAATCACAATTTGCATCAAATTGCCATACCGGAGGCAAAATGCATTTTTTTTGTATCTTCTTACTGATTATATAAAACATTCCTCATGTACCTCCTCACACCCATCTGGATACGAGCTTGTGCACCAAGGAAGGAGTACTTATATTGTATATATACTAGGTTTTTCGGGTCTGTTTAACCATCTTTATCCACGTGTGAACTAAGTCTTTGAATGGGACTCCTCAAACATGAACTTTAGAAACAAATAACTAAGCCACATACTTGGATATATGAAGTTTAGACGTAAAAAATCTAACACAGACACCAGACACAATGTACAGAGGAACTCACCAGAATACTTTACTTAGAGCTTTATCTATTCTATCATTTCTTTTCCTTTAAAATTGGGACCTTCTCCTGTTTCTTAAGCTAAACAATAAAACAACTTATTTAATCATAAAAAATAACCAAAGACATAATATAGCAATAATCTATAGACATTCAAACAATTTCCAGATAAGAGTTTCCTTTCTACACCATATTCAAAGAAATCCTACCAATCATTTCTTAATTTAGTTTCTACCTATTTAGTAAAAATTAAAGGAAGGTTTAAGAATTTACTGGCAAACAACTAGCACAAAAATTCTCCTAAACTTTTACAGTTAACACCCTTGTTCGCAAAGAATAACTCTCCCTATTTCTTCGATGATAACAAAGTCTGACAGAAAGGATAAATCAGAAATCTTCTCTCTACTATAATGTTATCCTATTTATAGATAACTTATGTTCAAATCTCAATCAGGATTATCTCTAATCATTACTTGTTCTTGCATGCTTCCACTAATTAATCATATCTTATGATACTCTACAAGTGTCCTAATTATTGACACGTTGCCTCAACTAGGATGCCAAGTGACCTAAACGTATCCTACAAGTCATCGTACTTATTTCAACAATGATCTAAAACATGAGTGGCGATCTTATTAGTGAGAAAGTCGTCCTAATAAGGTCCTCGCCCTAACTATAATCTCACTATCGCTCGAACTGGCACTCTGCAGTGTTGGCGAAGTTCTTTGTAGCACTCCACCACAAAGTTACCAACCTTATCCAGTCTAAGTCTAACAACTTTGGCAGTCTTTGCCGGTGTAGTCTCCCAAACCGATCCTGTAATAGTCCAATTTTGGGCTTAATCGGAATAGTAGTTTTGGGACCACTAGCCCGAGATCAGAGAAATTATTTTTGATATTATTTTATGTGTTGTGGCATAATTATATGAGAGTATAAAAATTTTGGTGAATTAATTTTATCGATTTCATGCTTAAATGTGAAAAAGGACTAAATTGCATAAAGTACAAAAGTCCTATTTTGATAGCTAAAGGTGTTAAATTTCCAAGGAACCTTAATTTGGAGTCTTTAAAGGACAAATAGACCCTTTTTAGGAGAGTGGCCGGCCATAGGGGGACAAGAGAGGTCAAAAGTCAAATATTAGGTGTGTTTGGTGACTTAAATGAATAAAATAAATATAAAGGAAAGAGAAAAAAAAAGATATCATCTTCTTCTCATTTCCTTCTCCACTGAAAATACCAGCAATTGAGGGTTTTGGAAGCTTAAAATTTGCAGCCACTCTCCATATTTTACAGTAAGTGAATAGATAGCCTTACTTGATAATTTTTGTGTTTTTGGAACCCCTAAAGCTTAACCTAGCTATTGAGCGGACTATTATGCAAAATGGTTGATAGTTTAGGGATTTACCATGAAAGGATTTGTAATATTTGTTGAGTTTTTATGGAAGAAAATGAATCCTAGCTGTTAGATAAACAACTTTTGTGAATTGGTGTTCATGAAAAACACCTAAAATAGGCTATTTTGTAAAGTAGAAAAATAGAGGATAAATGTGTGAAATGTTTGAACTTGTCAGTTTCCATAAGTATGAAATAGGTTCGGCTAGGCTTGGTTAACGTGAAAATTTGATAAAAAAAATTGATTTACGAGCCCAAGAGAAAAATCGTAATTTTGTGAAAGTCTAAGGGAAAAATGGTCAATTTTGCCAAATTATGTATTGTTGATGTTTTATTAATATGGTGGCTAAATGAGTGAAATTTTATCATTTTAGACCAAGAATGACGAAATTCAGACCTAGACCGGGGGAAAACCAAACTAGTAGAGTAATTCAACTAGCCGCCTACTTTTGTATACCAAGGTAAGTTGTATGTCAATAATGTAACGATATTGTTATAATGTATGATTGAATAAATATTGCATAAATTGTTATAATTGCGAATTATGAGAATCCATGTTGAGAAATTAATGTAGTAAGGAATTCCGGTTGAACATTTGGAATAGACTTGGATAGTCATACCATGACATCGGGTGGTATGTGAGCCAGTGTAAGACATGTTTGGGACATGCATGGCATTGAGACGAGAGCTAGTGTAAGACATGTCTGGGACATGCATCGAAATCAGGATATACAAGCTAGTGTAAGACTTGTTTGGGACATGGCGTTAGCTTGTTATGTGTCAGTATAAGACCTATCTGAGACATGGCATCGAAACCGATAATTGAAAGCCAGTGTAAGACCTGTCTGGGACATGGCATCAGCCTCGATATATGAAAGTCAGTGTAAGACTTGTCTAGGACACGGTATCAACTTTAATGTGCTAGCCAGTGTAAGACCATGTCTGAGACATGGCATCGGCATTTGATCCCATGTTCGGGGCTATTGAGTATCCAGTAATATACCAAATGGTTCATTGAAATATTTATGATTTATATCGAAATGAGAAAAGTTATGACCATGATGAATGGTACTGGTACCTATTTGAAATGTATGAGAAGTGGGTTCAGTATATGCCATATGAATTGTATTGGATGATGATGAATAAGTTGTGCTTATATCCTTTTATGGTACTCATGAACAAGCTAGGAAAGGTTATGAGCATATTGTTTTATGATAATTAGTTGATGTTTATTTTCATGCAACTTACTAAGTTTTATGCTTCCCTCATTTCCTTCCCATTTTCTTATAGTGCCGCCTAAATAGCTCGAGGACCAACGGACGTTGGAGCCAACGATTACACTATCAACCGAAGCACTCAGTATAGTTAGAATACTTGTTTTGAGTATGGCATGTATAGGGCTTAGGCTTTAATGTTTTGTGTCATTGAGAATTGGCCACATGTGTTAGCTTGGGCTAAAACCCTTTATTTTGTATAAAGCCTTGAATGAGGGCTAATATTCATTTTGTTATATATACATCAAAGATGTTATTTTCATGGATGAGAATATTGCATATGAGAAATGTTGTCTGTTGTGGTTGTTTTAGTTATGTGGATCATTCTTGTATTAGTGTTGATTGGTTTGTGTAGTTTATGTGAGTAAGGGTGGAAAAGAGGCTTGGTAGATAGCCTTATTTTTTCCCACACGAGTAGACACATGGGCGTGTGAATAGGCCATGTGTGACACACGGGCGCATGTATAGGCCATGTGTAACACACGGTATGCCCCACGGGCGTGTGATCTTGCCGTGTGTCCCCTACACGTAAATTTGCAAGTCAATATGCATGATAGTAAACACACGGGCAGAGACACGGCTGTGTGTCTCAGCCGTGTGAAAGACACGGCCTAGAACACGGGCGTGTGCCTTGGCCGTGTGACCCTTAAGAATTACTGACATCAGAAATAGAATGTCTAGGCTTTTAGACACGGGCGTGTCATGGCCGTGTGAAGGACACTGGCCATGGACACGGGTGTGCATCAAGTCATGTGAAAACCGCTGTAGGTTCATATCTAGAATTTAATTCACACGAGCGTGGGACACAGGCGTGTCCTTAGAGGCTTAGGCCGTGTGAGTTACACGGGCCATCAGCACGGCCGTGTTATAATAAACACACGGGCGTGCTACCTTTCCATATAGGCATGTGCCATGTTTCAAGGTTCATTTTTATTAAGTCGGTTTAAGGATCCGAGTTGGTTCCAAATGGTTTCCAATGAGAGTTTAAGGCCCCGTAGGCCCACATTAAAGAGTTTTAAATAAGGTCAAAAAAAGTTTTAAATTTGATCAATTCTTGGTGACTCGAAAATGATTATATACATGTGGTTAAGTATGGTAATGCCTCATGCCCAGTCCCGGCCTCGGACTCAGGTAAGGGGTGCTACAGATCCGATTCACCAAACCAGGGTGTGACATTCCACATCAAACTCAATTAAAACAATTCATATTATCACCATATACTCACCTTAATGATCAATCATTCAATAAACATGAAAATACAAGAAAATATTACTATCCCGAATCATAAAGTACAAATTGGGATTCCTGAGTCACTCATGGATAACTTTCGCTTTTTTTTCACTCTCAACAGTTCTGCATCAACATTAGCTACGTATAACCACAAAACATATATCGCTATCAATTGCCAACCAATTCACAATCAAATACTAAATCATGCATGTTTTACAATTTATTCAATTTAGTTTCTAAGCCCAAGGTAAGCATAACTTTCAATTTAAAGCTTCAAACTAAAATCCAATTTCACACTCACTCATTAGGGACCCTACACATTCTATTCCAACCATAATTTCATAACATATTTGCATTTTATTCAATTTTCTCCCTAATGTAACCAAGCTAACAATCAAGCTTGTTAAGCTTTACAATTTAGCCTTTTTCACAATATAAGCTTAATTTATATCAATTTCACTCCTAATTTATCCAATTCTCAATAATTGAAACTTATTAAAATCTTCCCAATTGTACAAATTGACACATGGGTTAGCTTAATCAAGCTCTCATGATAAAATATATATCAAAGAAAAATAGCTAGGGACTTACTTTAAATGTTAGTCGAATGCTCAAATTAGGTTTTGAATCTTTTCCTTAATGGCTTCTAATGGTGGACGGTTAAGTCTGGAGAAGATGATAACATCTCTCCACTCAAATTTACTTATATAGCTTGATTAAATTATAATTAAGCTTAATTAATCACTTCAATTATGTTTAATTAACATTAAACTTTAATTAACTTAAGCTAATGACATCCACCATCAAATCCCATTATCATCTGTTTTAATTTGATTTATTTACCATTTTAGTCCTTTGATTAATTACTATTTAGTTCCCCAAGCCTTATTCTAATTAAAAATTTATAAAGATTAAACTTTTACAATTTAGTCCCTAGCTTTAATTAACCTTATTTTCGGTTAAATTGCCTAACCAAATTTCAATTTATCTTTATACTAACTACGTAAATATTCCTAAATAATATTTACATATTTGATTTATGGAAACTCATTTTTCGACACCACTAGAAATTGTGTCTCGTTACATTTTGCTTCACAAGGACCATGCTAGATGTCTACCTTGCTGAAGCTCATCACCTTGCAAGAATCAAAAGCCTTGTTGCGTATCATCTACCACTTGTAAAGTATGTCGACTAATCATCATGCAAACTTCATGTGCCTTACAAGGTAACACACGACTTAGGAATCAAATATTAACACAAGTGTTAATGGGACCACATGACTCATTCTCTAAAAGTTGATTAGAATATTGTTGTCCAAGGAACATTTATATACATTCCCACTGACCAAGGGGGTACTAGCTTCTTCTTCCCTTACTTTAGGCTTTTTGTACAGACAATACTATGTCAACTTTATCCATTCCTCAATTACTCTCCTTCTTGTTTTATCCCTCTATTCACTTCCCTTATCAAACATCTACAATAAATATTTATTTTTCAATATGTTTCATGCTTTATATATTTAGATAGTTGATATCAAATTTTAAATATATTACAAAATTTTAATTATTTATTGAATATAAATTATTTTTGACTGATATGATATAAATATCATAAAGATCCAAAACTTGTGAGCACAATTGTATAAATTTAATTGTTAATTTGTCAAGATATTTAATTAATTAAAAAGTTATAAAAGCACTTAGACTTGTTTAATAGCTTGACTACATGCCCAATCCTGAACACCTATCCAAATTTTAGGAGGGCTTAGGGAAAAAAAATTAGGCTTGTTTAAAATATGGACTAGGTTCAAGCTTGCACATTCAAGGCTTGAGCTTGACCCAACTAGGCTCAACTAGTTTTCTAATTTTGTGATATGTTACTTTTATATATATTGTGTACTTAAAACATATAAAGTTTAAATCTATGATAATATAGTACTATAATGAAAACATTTAATATTAAGTTGCCTATATATAAAATTTTAATAAATGAAAAAAATAAAATTGTTAAATTTTAAATTAAAAAAAATTACAATATTTTAAAAAAATAAAAAAACAGTATAGGTAAGCTTAAGACGGACTTGGGTTAACCATTTACAAATATGGATGAGTTTAAGCACAATTTTAAACCTATATTTCAGGTCGAGCTAGGGCTGGGCAAGTATAAAGTGTGTTAATATTATGCTTAATCTTGACCAAAACATGACTCAACTTGGCTCATGAATATCTCTAACAGCACTGATAATTAATTAAGCATACTTCATTCGAAATATAAAGCAAATAGTTTGTAACACTTGGATAAGGAACACTTGGATAAGGAATGACAGAGGATTAAATTCAAAGTCTCAAACTCATCTAAATAGTAATTTGTAAAATGCAGGTTAAAATATGCTTCAAGTGTATTTTTTTGTACATTTGAAATTTAATTCAAAGTTTTATTTTAAGAAATTTAGTCTCTCTACTTTTTGAATTTAAAAATTCAAATTCAATTATTATTATCATTAATTTTTTTATTAAATTTAAGTTGATTTAAATTTTTTTAGTACGTGGCTGTAATTTGTAATGTAACGAAGGTAAATGTTTATGTTTAAAAACATGAATGGAAGCATATTTAAAATATAATTTTTTTTACAAATATTTTACATGTCATAAAGTGTATTTAAAAAAAAACGAAATCATTAGATGTAGTAATAACTGAAGAGTAGTACTAAAGGTATGGATAAGTATGGAAAATAAAAATGTAAAGTTTATAATATGTAACACCTCATCCGGTTGTCAGATCCGAATGTGAGACATCACATTACGTTGCCGACGCAGCTCTAACTAACTCAATATAATTTCACAAAGTTTAGCATGTAATATTCATATAATCCAATTCAATCATCATTCACAATCATTTACATACATTACAGATGCCTATCAACTTCAATTAGCATGTTTTGGGATTGCTTGGAGTAAAAAATGGAATCAAGACTCGAATCCAAATTCAATCTATCAAATTTGAATAGTATGTTTCGATATAGTAGAACCATGTCTTGAAACGTACTTCCCCTGTATGTTTATTTTACTTTATTATTGATGTGTGTCTTGAGACATAAAGACATGGGGTTCATATCTCGGGACTTGGTCTTTTATGTCTTGAGACAAGTCTCAAGACATAGCTTCCTTATTTTAGACCCTTAGCTTCGATGCTTGGATGTCTTAAGACAAAAGATCACTTGTCTCAAGACATGACAATGTATGTCTCAAGACACTCTACATGTCTCGAGACCTTAACCCAGAAATGAATGAAATGGTCATTTTTTAATAATGTCTTGAGACATGACCATAGTGTCTCTAGACCAGCATACCCAGTTGTCCAAAATGCAGCATTTCAAGTATAAGATTTGTATCCACAAGTTACCTATATTTTTTTTATAATATCATGACATGTCAATACACATGATTAACTTATCAAACATATTCACACTTCTTGAAAACATGACATTCAAATCATCATATTTTCTCCTGACAAAGTAGATAATAAGCAGGAAAAAACATGCATTTAGCTATCTAACTCAGTATCAAATTTCATCTTTAGGACAACTATAAGCCCGATATATACCAAACCGTATCAAAATGATCCAAAATGACATTAAACCATCTAACTCAACTAAGGTTCATGCCTTTAACCATTTATAAGTAAAAGATCACAAACTTGATATGAGCTAAGACATCGAGTCATGGATGCTTCGTGAGTCTTTCAATCTATCAAAACTTGTTAGAACATAAAGACAAAAACAAAAAAAATCCATACATTGAGTATTGAATACTCAGTGATCTTAAAGTAATTCAAATTCAATCCGAAATGAATTAAACAAAAAAAAAATGTGTAATATTGAAGTATAACATTATCTTTCCACATGTTAAGAAGCAAATTACATATATTAATATCACTTGATATCTCAGCATAAATTAATTTCATATTAATATATTAATAGAACATGCCACCCTCAAGGTATTTTAGTCTATCTTTTCACAAGTTTCCTCATATTCAAGTATATGTTTGCATCTCATTCTTGCATACATTTTTTTCAGTTTCACTAGTATTTCATTTCGTTGATGCATCCTCAAAGAATACATATTTCTCACATTATCAATATTCAAATTTCATTCTCTCATATATATCATAATATAGATCATTATAAAACTCAAAGCATATGACATTTCAAACCATTATTGATAGGAAGATAAATTCATATTTTTAATATATTTATTTTTGGCTAATTATCAAATAAAATGTTATTAAATTTAGATTTTTCTTATCAGAAATGAAGTTGGTGTGCCGAATTCAAAATCTTTCTAAAAAAGGCTACATTTGAACAAAAAGAAAAGAGGAGGACTTGATTGAAAGATTGAAGATTCAAAGATGATTAGATAAATTATGAAGATTTTTTTTAAAGTGGCTAGATAAAGATTGAAGGATTTTTTATATTGATACAACTTTTTAATTAGTTTAAATTCTAGTTTAAATTTGATTTTTAAATTTTTAATTATTTAGTGACAATATTTGGAATTATTTAGTGATAATATTTAGGAAAAATCTAGCTAAGTTTTAGCACTGAAACTGTGTATAAATACCTAGTGGTTACAAGCAATTGAACACACTTTTTTACCTCGGCATTTAATAAATTCCTTTTTTTCTCCCCTTTCTTGTGCCATCTTCATCCTGCTATTGTTATTCTGATTCCTTTTTTTTTACTTTCAATCTTTTGGTTTAATTGCCTTCCAAGGCCCTTCCCCTTTCCATCACCCACAATTCCACAAATCTACTTTCAAAGCATGACTTTTTCCATATTAACTAAACCCTTTTTAGCTTTAGCCTGAAAATTGCTCCAATAAAACAATCATGAGATTCGAGCCCACTAAAAAAACCTCTTAACGCAGTATTTTCTATCTCTCTGGTATATGGAATAGTAAAAATTCATCCTTTAAAGTTGATTCAACTTCGATTCAAAAAGTGCACGTTGGGTTGGAGTTGTTTGGTGTACAGTTGGGAAAACAAATAGGTCGTGTTGTGTTCGAATTCCCACGAAAAAATTGGTGTGTCTAGGTGGGAAAAGCCAATTGGACTCCATCAAGGGAGATAGAGATCAGATTTAAACAACCCACACAGTTGAAGTAGTTGATTCGAGTTGGACTTTTCAAATCGTAATGTTGTCGAAATCTTAAATTACGAACACGTGTATTGTAGTTAGAAATTTGGCAAGAGTCAGTTTGCAGGTCGTACCGGGATTAACTACATAATAAAAAGTTGGCGATTGAGACGTTCTTGGTCGCTATAACCAGCTTATTGCTTGGAAGGGAAAATCTATTTCAAGGTTGATTCAAGATTCGAGTACACCGAGGCTAAAGCTAAGCTTAAAAAAATATTTTATATATCCATTTCTTTTATTTTCTTAAATTTATTTTTGGATTTTCAAATTTGTTTTTATTTTATTTTTTGAATTTCCTTATTTTATTATCTTAATCAATTTAAACCCCCTATTTTTATTTTTATTTTTATTTCCAGCATTTCTCCACATAGCTCATGGGCACGATAGTGACAGCGACAGCGATTCTGGTCACGAAAAAAAGTGAAATTAGAAAGCCAGTCCCTGTGGATTCGACCCTACTACTCTATAGTGCTAACTATTGTTATTTTATCGTAAGAGTTTATATTTGGTGGTTTCGACGCCCATCAAATTTTGGCACTGTTGCTGGGGATTGGTGAAAATTTATAATTTTTCTTTGTTTTCTTTATAACCAGGTTAGAATCCGGGACTCTAGCATTTGAACCGGGGATAGAAAAGTCAGCTTGAATAATTCGAAAAGAAGCTATTCAATGCGATAAACAACCATAACCCAATTTTGAAGAAGGATCTTACACTGAAGATATCTACTCATCCGAAGATTATGAAGAAATGGAAGATCAAACAATATGCCAACTTGCAGTTGCACCAGATGAACAACAATAGCTATGCATAACTTATCTGGCAGGCGAAACACTGTATGGGTTAAAGTCAAGATTAATACATTTGTTGCCTACTTTTTGCGATTTGAAAAATGAGAACCCCTATACTCATCTAAAAGAGTATCACATGGTTTGTCTAAGCATGAAACTAGAAGGAGTAACCGAGGATCAAATAAAACTACAAGCTTTTCCTTTTTCATTAACTGACTTTGCTAGAGAATGGTTGTTTTATTTATCTCTGGGATTTGTTAATACTTGGACTGATATGTCTCGATTGCCTCTTGATAGGTTCTTCCTAACAGCTCAAGCAGTCGAATTAAGGAGTATAGTTGGAATTCAACAAAAAGAAGCATAATCACTCTATAAATATTGGTAGCGATACAAGAAGTTGTGCGCAAGTTGCCCACAACATGGCCTATCTAAATAATCACTCTTATAGTATTTCTATGAGGCGTTACTCCCAATGGAAATGAAGATGATTGATACTGCTAGTGGAAGGGCTCTTGTAAACATGACTCCCCAAAGAGCTAGGGAATTAATTTCGACCATAGCTGCAAATTCTCAACAGTATCGACCACCTATGGAACCTACGAAAAGGATTCATGAGCTAAGTACTCCGTCCATAACAAATAATATTGATGAACTTAATAATGTGGTTAAAAATATGCTTGCAAGAAAGACGAACCCAGCTCAATTCTATGGGACTTATGCTAAGCTTGATCATCCTACAGACTCGTACTCGATTTTACTTGAGGATACAACTGCACAAGTAGATGTCATTGGGAACTTCCAAGAGCCACCTCAAAGACGTTATGATCTATATTTGAACATGTACAATGCAGGGTGGAGGGACCACCCAAATCTAATCTATGGATCGAACCCTCAATACAATCAAAAATATCAATCAAGACCACCCCTACCTCAACAATACCAACCTCCAAAGTCATCTCTCGAAACCATAATAGAATTCTTATTCGTTAGCACTGAAAAGTTCCAACAAAAGACTAAAGTGCATCTCCAAGAAATGGATCATCAAATAAGTAAGTTAGCTCTTACATTTAGACGTTTGGAAAACCCAGGAAAATTACCATCTCAAACTGAGCTGAATCAATGTCCAAATGCAAGTGCTGTGACCGTAAAGGATAGGAAAGAGTCAAAACTAGTGCTTAGCATGAGTCGTGACCACGATGTTGAACACGAAGTTGAACCAGCAGCTCCCACTGGACCAGTGCCTCATAAACCATTTGTTGTACCTCCTCTATACCCTGGAAGGTTCGCCCAAGTTAAAAAGGAACAAGAGGAAAAAGAAATCCTTAAGACATTCCAAAAGGTGGAAATTAATATTCCTTATACTTGATACAATTAAACAAGTTCCATGCTATACAAAATTTCAAAGAACTGTGTAGCGGCAAAAAGAAGCTCTAAGGAAATGAATGGGCGAATTTGGGAGAAAATGTTTCTGCAGTGCCACAAAGGAAAATCCCGCCTAAGTGTAAAGACTAAGGTATGTTTTCTATATCTTAAAAAATAGGTAATATTGGCATAAAGAAAGCCATGTGTGATTTAGGAGCATCAATTAATGTAATGGTTTTATCTATTTTTAAGATTCTAAACACAGGTCCTTTGAAAGAAACAGCGGTGATTATTCAATTGGTAGATAGGTTATGCGTATATCCAGAAGGGGTACTGGAAGATGTCCTCGTAAAGGTAAATGAACTAATTTTTCCTATAGACTTCTACATCATCGATATGGAAGACAACCACTCAAAAAATGCTTATGATATTCTACTCGAGAAATAATTCCTAAGTACTGCGTGTGCAAAGATTAATGTTCATGGTGGAACTCTCAATATGGAATTCGACGGTGAGGTGGTAAAATTTAATGTTTATGAGGCGATGGGCCAACCAATAGAATGTTGAACATTTCTAGTGTTGATATTATTGAACCACTAACGAAATTTCATTTTGAGTATCATGAAGAGGATGAATTACAAATTATACTTTCTAAAAGTTTAAATATCAATACAATGGAGAAATTGGAGGATATAATGAAGTTCAGAGAACCAATTCAGGAAACCGTTGTTGTATTAAAGACTCCTCAATTCCTTAGAAGCTAAGGTAAGTACTTTGAACTTTCTCCTTTTAAAACTAAACTGTTGCCTTCTATTTTACAGGCCCCAGAAATAGAGCTTAAACAATTGTCGGAACACTTGAAGTATGCCTATTTAGGTAATGGAAACACTTTATTGGTAATAGTTTCAAGTAAAATTTCGATATTGGAAGAGAAGAATTTAATCCGAGTCTTAAGAGACTATAAAGGGGATATTGGATGGACAATTGTCGACATTAAAGGGTTAAGTCCCTCGACTTGTATCCATAGAATACCAATAGAAGAAAATGCAAGCCCAAAGAGAGAAGCTCAAAGACGCTTTAATCCACCAATGATGGAAGTTGTCAAAAAGGAAATTCAAAAGTTATTGGATGCTGGGATGATCTATCCAATTTCTGGTAGTAATTAGGTCAGCCCAACTCATGTGTTACCCAAGAAAACTGGTATGACTATAATGAAAAATGCAACAAGAGATTTAGTTCCCACTTGAGTCCAAAATGGATGGAGAGTCTGTATAGGTTACAAGAAGTTGAACTTTCTAACTCAGAAAGACCACTTTCCACTTCTTTTTATTAATCAAATGTTAGAATGTTTAGCGAGAAAAACTCACTACTGTTGTCTAGATGGTTATTCAGGTTTTTTTCAAATTCTAGTGGCACCAGAGGACCAAGAGAAAACAATGTTTACATGCCTTTTTGACATGTTTGCCTACAGATGAATGCCGTTTGGACTTTGCAATGCACTTGCCACATTCCAGACGTGTATAGTAAGTATATTTTCTGACTATGTCGAGAAAATAATTGAGGTATTTATTGATGATTTTACAATTTGTGGTAATTCTTTCAATGAATGTCTGTCAAATCTCGCTAAAAGTTTGGAGAGATGCCTAGTGTAACGCCCCGTACCCGAGACCGTCGCCGGAGTCGAACACGAGGTGTTAATAGACTTAATTCATTACTTAAACAACTCAAACAATTTATTTTTAAAATTTTCAGTCAAGCTAACAATCTGCGTCATAGTCGCTTAAAAATTCATATCTCGAGTTACGAAACTCAAAATCCAATTCCGTAAATTTTCCTGAAACTAGACTCATATATCTATTTACAAATTTTTTTATAGAATTTTTGGTCGAGCAAATTAGTACAGTTTATTAGTTAAAGTCTCCCCTGTTTCAGAGTTAGACTGCTCTGACCTCTGTGTATTACGAATCAAATATCTCCCTGTACAGAGTTTCAATGACTATACCGTTTGATTCTAATAAAACTAGACTCAATAAGGAATCTGTAAATATAAATTATGACTTCTAATTATATTTGAACAATTTATGGTGAATTTCCAAAGTCAGAACAAGGGATCCAGAAATTTCTTTGGCCCTATTTCACGAAAATTTAAACATCTCATAAAATATAACTCATATACTGTTTTGTTCCATCCATATGAAAATGGACTCATAATTCTTCAATTCCATATATTATTCATCATCTAATTGTATCTCTACTATTTTTAATGATTTTTCAAACTCATGTCACTGCTGCTGTCTGAATCTATTTTATGGTAAATTTTACCTATTTCATGGTTTCCATGGATTAGCTAGCAATTTAGCATACATAACACCAAATATGATCATGATTAGCCATTCCAATGGCTAATCATTGCCAAGCATTTCCATACCACTCAATAACTATATCATAAGACCATATACACAAAATGATTATAATGCTATACATGCCATACTCAAAATATACAAGCCATTATGCCAAGATGGTATACGGATAGTGTGAGCGTGCCTCCGACCGTTTTCGATTTCCGAGCTGGCTTGTCAACACTACAAGGAATGAAAAGGAGGGAGTAAGCATAAATGCTTAGTAAGTTCACATGCAAATAGCAAGTAACATAACTATAGAAGCAAACATAAAACATCATTTGCATAATCATCACCGAGACATTCATATCACATTTTCATTTATCATCTTACCATATTGTTGTTATATCGAGTTTTCAACCCGAGGGTTAAGTACATACCTGTTCAAAGTATTCATTCCACAACACTTACCAATACGTCCCTTTCATCTCGAGTATTCCTCCGTTTGAGTAAAATTTTACCCGTTGAACACATCGGAATATAATTCGGATACATGGAAAGTTTGCACATAAGTGCCACATATGTAGCCAAGCTACTGTGTAACCCGCCCATAAGCGAACTCGGACTCAACTCAACGAGCTCAGGCGTTCGCATCCATGAGTGAACTCGGACTCAACACAACGAGTTCGGATGCCTAGTTACATCTCACAAACTTGGACTCAACTCAACGAGTTCGGACATTTGCATCCATAAGTGAACTCGGACTCAACTCAACGAGTTCGGATGCTCAACCATCCTAGTGACATGTCACTTGTATCCTAATCTATTCCTAAGGTTCAAACGGGCGTTTTCCTCGATCACACATCTTTGCCATCTTCCACGGAATATCGAAATTGATACTTCGGTGATAGTTCATACTCATCAAGTAATTCACATAATTACATATTATTCAACAATAACCACAAAGAATAATATTTCATGATAATAATCAGCATCATATCATATAAACAACATTAAATTGCTTAAAATGACTATTATGTTACTACATTTATACATGAACTTACCTCGTATGCGAAAATGGCTACTTTTACCATTTCGTCCATAACTTGGTATTTTCCCCATTTTAGCCCGAATTTTAGTTTTCCTTGCTCTATCATTTAAAATATAGTCTAATTAGGACTCACATTATTCAAATTGACCCAAAATCATATTTTGGCAAAATTACAATTTTGCCCCTAAACTTTTGCATATTTACACTTTTGCCGCAAAGCTCGTAAATTAAACTTCAGCCTATTTTCTTATGTTTTATGACATGCTGATCATTTTTCCCTTCTATGGCAACATCAAATTCTCAGTCTAACATGTACTTATGACTATTAGGTATTTTTACCGATTAAGCCCTTTTGCTAGTTTTCGCTTAAAACCGAGTAGCACAAGTTGTCTAACATAATTTAAAACCTCATATTCTATCATAAAACACCAAAATACACAAATTTCACCTATGGGTATTTTTCCAAATATAAACCTTAGGTTAAATTATTGCTAGCATAAGCTTAATCGAGTTACCGGGACTCCAAAAACGTAAAGAACTTGAAAAACAGGGCTAGAATGGACTTACAATCGAGCTTGGAAGCTTGAAAAACCCTATCCATGGTTTCTCCCTACTATATTCGGCCATGGGGTTGAAGATGAGCAAAATTGGCTTTTAATTTTGTATTTTAATTCATTTTACCCCTAAATGACCAAAATGCCCTTACTACTAAACTTTCCAAAAATTCCATCCATGTCCAATTTTTGTCCATAGACTTAGAAATTGGTAAAATTGCTATTTAAGACCTCCTAATTAATATTTCAAAACAATTTCATACTAGAAACTTCTAGAATGCAAGTTTTACAAATTATTCGATTTAGTCCCTAATTTCAATTTAAGCACTTTATGCATAAAATTTCTTCACAAAATTTTCACACAATCATGCAATCATATCATAGACCTCAAAATAATCATAAAATAATTATTTCTATCTCGGATTTTGTGGTCACGAAACCACTATTTCGACTAGGCCCAAAATCAGGATATTACACGTAGAATTTAATCTAATTCTTAATTATGAAAAATGACATTTTATGTTAGATAAGAGATTGATTAGGGCATATTGTTTGCGCTGAAGAGATCATGGTCGATAAGGCCAAAACTGAAGTTATCAACTCACTTCCATACCCCACAACTGTGAGGGAAATTCATTCCTTTCTTGGTCATGTAGGTTTTTATAGGCGCTTTATTAAAGACTTTTCTAAGATTTCGCAACCGTTCTACAATCTCCTACAAAAAGATAAAGAGTTCAAATTTGATCAAGCATGCAAAGACACATTCAACACTCTCAAACAAAAGCTTGCTTCAGCTCCTATAGTACAACTTCCAAATTGGGACTACCCTTTCGAGCCCATGTGCAATGCAAGCGAACAAAGTGTAGGAGTTTTCCTTGGGCAAAGAATTGGGAAGGATCCTCATCATATCCTAAGCCTCTAAAACACTAGATGCTACTCAGAGCAATTACTCAACTACTGAAAAAGAACTATTAGCAATTGTTTTTTCTTTGAAAAAATTTAGATTGTATTTATTAGGCACTAAAGTTTTTTTTCTTGACCATGTAGCGTTGAAATATATGATCGGGAAAAATGAGGCAAAACCTAGGTTGATTCAATGGATTCTTCTCTTAAAAGAATTTAATATCGAGATCAAGGATAAGAAAGAAAATGAGAACTTAGTAGTTGATAATTTGAGCCGAATTCCCATTTCAAAAAATGAAACACCTCTTAAAGATGACTTCCCAGATAAAAGTCTTCTGTCAGCTCAAACAGTTTACCCATGGTTTTCAAATATGGTAAATTACCTCTCTACAAGTATTGTTTCTTCCAACCTATCACGTTCTAAAAAGGACAAGCTCAAAAAAGACTCACGATATTATATTTGGGACGATCTATACCTATGGAAACACTACTTCAATCAAGTAATTTGACGATGTGTCACAGAAACTGAGGTACAATCTATCATTTCTTTTTGTCATTCTTATGCTTGTAAAGGGCATTTCGATCATAAACGCACCGCACATAAGGAGTTTGAGTGTGGATTGTTTTGGCCACACATATTTCGTGATGCTTATTTATTTTGCAAAACTTGCGAGAGTTGTCAAAAAGTGGGGAATTTAAGCCAAAAGAGTGAGATGTCCCTAACACCTATACATGTATGTGAAATTTTTTATGTGTGGGGCATCGATTTTATGGGACCAATTGTTTCATCATTTGACAATGTTTAAATTATTCTCGCTGTAGATTATGTACCTAAATGGGTAGGAGCTAAAGCTACCCGACATGCCGATGCTAAAACTGTAGTGCATTTTCTAACGAACTTTTTTTTTCCAGGTTTGGCACACAAAGAACATTAATCAATGATCGAGGAACTTATTTTTGGATCAAGGTAATTGACACCCTACTAAAAAAGTATGGGTGACACATCATGTAGCCATGGCTTATCACCTACAAACAATCGATCTAGTGGAAGTTTTGAACTACGAAATAAAGTCAATTCTAGAAAAGACCATGAAACCAAATAGGAAAAACTAGAGCTTACATTTAAATGATACATTGTGAGCGTACCATACTGCTTATAAGAGACCCATAAGAATGTCCCCTTACCGACTCATATTTAGTAAACCGTGTCACCTTATGGTAGAGTTAGAACATAAGGCATTTCGGACGATGAAAAGATGCAACATGAAGTTGGACGCCGCAGGTAAATATCAAAAATTGAACATTGAAGAACTCGAAGAGATCCGGTGAGACACATATGAAAACACCCAAATTTATAAAGACAAAGCGAAAGCATTTCGTGACCATAAAGTATCTTACAAACAATTTTCAGTTAACCAGAAAGTGTTACTTTACGATCCTACACTGAGAATTTTTTCGGGAAAGCTTCGAACCAAATGGGTTAGCCTTCTATTATTACTAAAATATTTCCTCATGGTGTAATTGAATTTAAAACTAAAGAGTTCGAGAAATGTTTTAAAGTCCATGGTCAAGGGTTAAAACTTTTTTATGAGATTTTTCAAGTACACGTGGTGGAGGAGTTATTTTTTGAGGAGCCAAACAATTAAATTTTTTAGGTCGTCGAGCTAACGACATTAAAAAAAGCACTTTATGGGAGGCAACCCACATTTATTTTTATTTATTTAATTTAATTTTGAATTCTAGTTTAGTTGGAGAATTAAATGAAATATTGTTTTAATTCGTTTGATCATGTTGTTTTCCAAGTGCAGTCACCTTCAGCTGTCGACGAACGACTTCATCGCACTGAAGCTCGTCTTGAAACAATGAAAGCCAACATCTCAAGCATCCTCACCATTTTGGAAAGCGGTCACTTCCACCGTCCTCTGGCCCATTAAAAATAAATGGGGAATACACTTTTCTCCAGTCTTGTTATTCTTTTTGCATATTGGGGGCAATGTGGGCTAAGTAGGGGGATTGTTATCATCTCATACTTTCTTTTTTGCATGTGTTTTGCTAAGAATAATTTCTTAATTCGTTTCAGAAATAAACCTTTAATTCTTATATTTAGTTTATTTAAATAAGTGGGTGAATCATGAATAACTATTACTTGCTTGATCAATGAATATTTTGTAGAATTGAAAATGTTATGCCTTGGTCAATATTTCATGAAAATTGTTGGTTTTTTTTTAACTTGCCTAATGAAAGTACTTGTTTTAAATAAATATGCTAATAGCTAGGTTAAAAGTGAAGATTCGGAAATGTAATCAAGTTAAATAACCGAGATGAAGTGCTTGGCTTCTCATCTCATTTCGCGTTAAAAGGCTTAGTGACGAGCCGAAACTTGTAACACTCTGCTAATCGAGTTGCCTTTAGAAAGGAGAAATAAATTGATTAGGGACATGTGAAATTGAGTAACTAGGACAAGGTGCTTGGGTTGTCATCTCATTTCGCATCAAAAAATTTGATTATGTCTCAAATTTGTTAAAAATAAGTAAAGAGAATGTGTCAGGTTGAGTAACCAGGGTGAGGTGCGTGGTTGTCATCTCACTTCACATCAAAAGACTTGACTACTTTTGAAAAAAATAAAAAAACAAAAAAATGTAAATAGATATAAATAAAAGTATATATTGGGTATGATCGTTTTACATGTTTATTTAAGCCTAAATTTAGTCAAATATCACATATTGTTCGAGATTTTATAAAATGCTTATTGATTGAGTTTAGCAGTTGTTTATTTTTTATTCGCCTAATTGTTTGCAGTATGCTTGACTAGGAAAGGGGGTTTTGGTTTTGAAAAGGATTGATGAATTATTTTTAGTAAATATCATACTTGAGGAGAAGCATCAGCTAAGTAGACAGAATTTGATAGCAAGATAAATTTGTATTTTAATATATTTATTTTTGGCTAATTATCAAATAAAATGCTATTAAATTTGGATTTTTCTTATCAGGAATGAAGTTGGTGTGCCAAATTCAAACTCTTAGTAAAAAGGGCTAAATTAGAACAAAAAGAAAAGAGGAGGGCTTGATTGAAAGATTGAATATTCAAAGATGATTGGATAAAGATTGAATGGGTGAAGATTTTTTTTAAAAGTGGCTGGATAAAGATTGAATGATTTTTTATATTGTTACAACTCTGTAATTAGTTTAAATTTGATTTTTAAATTTTAAATTATATAGTGATAATATTTAGAATTATTTACTGATAATATTTAGGAAAGATCTAGCTAAATTTTAGCACTAAAATTGTGTATAAATATCTAGTGGTTACAAGCAATTGAACACACTTTTTTACCTTGGCATTTAATAAATTCTTTTTTTCTCCCCTTTCCTGCGCCATCTTCATGCTGCTATTGCTATTCTGTTTCATTTTTTTTTACTTTCAATCTTTTGGTTTAATTGCCTCCCAAGGTCTTTCCCCTTTTCATTACCCACAATTCCACGAATCTATTTTTAAAGCATGATTTTTTCCATGATTAACTAAACCCTTTTTATCTTTAGCCCAGAAATTGCTCCAATAAAACAATCGTGAGATACGAACCCGCTCAAAAAACCTCTCAACGCAGTATTTTTTATCTCTCCAATGTATGGGATAGTACAAATTCATCCTTTAAAGTTGATTCAACTTTGATTCAAAAAGTGCACGTTGGGTTGGAGTTGTTTGGCGTGTTGTTGGGAAGACGAATCGGTCGTGTTGTGTTCAAATTCTTGTGAATAAATTGGCGTGTCTAGGTGGAAAAAGCCAGTTGGATTCCGTCACGGGAGATAGAGATTTGATTTAAATGACCCACACGATTGAGGTCATTGATTCGAGTTGGCCTTTTCAGACTGGAAGGCTGTCGAGTCTTAAATTACGAACACGTGTATTGCAGTTAGAAATTTGGCAAGTGTCAGTCTGCAGGTCATCTCGGGATTGATTACATAAGGAAAAGTTGATGATCGGGACGTTATTGGTCGCTATAACCAGCTTATTACTTGGAAGGGAAAATCTATTTCAAGGATTGATTCAAGATTGGAGTACATTGAGGCTAAGGCTAAGATTAAAAAATATTTTATTTATCCATTTCTTTTAGTTTTTTAAATTTATTTTTTCATTTTCAAATCTGTTGTTATTTTATTTTTCATATTTCCTTATTTTATTATCTTAATCATGTAACAACCCAATTTAGATCCTAATCGGAACGGTGGTTTCGGGAGCATGAATTCGAGTTAGAAAAATATTTTAAAATTATTTTCTGTGTTTGTTTTGTGTGAATTTATATCTGTGAAATTTTCGTCATTTAATTTTGTCATTTAGGTATTCGATTAAATAAAAGGACTTAATCGCGTAAAATAAAATTTTGGTGGTTAATTCAAAAAGGAATGAATTGTATTTGGATTTTTAAGTGGAAGCCTTTAAGTTGCAAATTGCCCATTACTAAGTGAAGTGGACGGTAGTGGCCATGGCATAATGGTTTTATAATATGATAAATAAGGTTAAAATGTAAAACATGTAATAATAATAAGTTAGTATATATGTTAGTATATATGTTATATTATATGATAACTCAAATAATCTTTTATTTCTTCATCACTTAGCTGAATATAAACAAAAGAAAAAGAAAGAACAAGAGTTAGGGTTCGGCCAATCTTAATCAAGGTATGAATTTAGTCCAGTTTTTGATAATTTATACGTTTTTGAGATCGTTGCTTAGTAATCTTCAAGACCTATGCTTTAATTTTTTATTTTGATGAATATTTTGAGTTGTACCATTGTTGATAGCTTGTGATTTTTGTTGTTTGATGATGAAATATGAAATATATGTTTTAGATTAACATGTTTTGTATTAGAGTTTTTGATGATTTTTAGTAATTAGGACTTAATTGCAAAAATAATAACTTGAGGGACTAAAATGTCAAATTAATGAAATATATGGGTTTGTATAGGTATGGGTACCATTCGGCCTAACATGGGTACTTTGAAATTTTGTGTATTCTGTGTTTTGTGCAATAGGGACTAAATTGTAAAAATTGTAAATCTCATGGGTAAAATGGTAATTTTTCCATTTATGTGTTGTTGGACTAGAATGAATGAAAATATGTTTGAATGAGTTTAACTTGAATATGTTTAGATCAAGAACCAAAGAAATCAGATTTGGATCGGGGGAAAACGAAAGCTGTTGACTAGTCGATTCGTACCGGTTTTTCATTGTCCAAGGTAAGTTTATAAGCAAATAGACATACTTAATTCTAATTAAATGTAATATATATATGCTGAAATGAATTGTATGATTTATTACATGTTAAAGGCGAATGTGAATAATCTTGGTTACCATGTTTCCAAATTCGTTTTGACCGAGTTATGACGTCTGAAAGCCCCGTATGAATCTTAAGAATAGTTAGGATACATATGTAATGACATAGGATTCCGATATATGTGTGCGAGTAAGACCATGGCATCGATATGTGATTTCGATGTGTTTACGAGTAAGACCCTGTTTGGGACAGTGGGATCGATAAGAGATTACATGTAAGACCACGTCTGGGACGTTGGCATTGTATGATATATGTGTGATTATCTAAGTGTCCTACCCAATTCTGAATGGTTCATCGGGCATGGATAAATTGTGAATAAATACGAAAAATGAGCTAAAAATCAGGTATGTAATAATCTGTTATCTATGGATACAAGGTAAGTAAACTAATTTATGAATGTTACAAGTGGTGTATGAATTTAATAAGGAATATGTACGAATATGATATGTGATCTTGGCTTGGAAGGTGAGTAACTTAAGCTTTATTAAAGAGATTTTTAACTATGTGTATATACATGTAACATCTCGAAATAGGGCCTAATTGGAACAATGGTTGTGAAACCACAAATCTGAGGTAGAAAAATTTATTTTATTATAATTTTAAGGTCTTTGGCATGATTGCATGATTGTTTGAAAATTTTGTTTAGAAATTTTATCGTTAGAGGGTCCAATTTGATATTTAGGACTAAATTGCAAAAGTTGTAAAAAGTGTGTTCTACTTCACAAAGGTACTAAGTACTTGTGACTAATGGGTTTTTAAAGTGGAGGTCATTGGATAGTAATTAGACCATTATACTAGTTTGGACCAAAATACCTAAAGGAAGATAAAACACCATAGTTTTTAATTAAGGGCATTTTGGTCATTTAGTTATTAAAATGAATTAAAAAAAATTAAAAGCCAATTTTTGTCCATCTTCAACCCCTTGGCCGAATTTCACATGAGGAAGACATAGCTAGGGTTTTTCAAGCTTCCAAGCTCGATTGTAAGTCTGTTTTAGCCCCGTTTTTAATGTTATTTACGTTTTTGGAGTCCCGGTAACTTGTTTAAGCTTATTCTACAATAATTTAACCTAGGGTTTATATTTGGAAAAATACCCATAGGTGACATGTGTTTATTTTGATGTTTTATGATAGAATATAAAGCTTGAAATTGTGTTAAACAACTTTTGCTAAGCGATTTTACGTGAAAACGAGTAAAACGACATAATCGGTAAAATTACCTATTGTTCATAAGTACATGTTAGAGTGAGAATTTGATGTTGTCATAGAAGGGAAAATTGATCAGCATGTCATAAAATATAAGAAAATAGGATGAAGTTTAATTTCCGAGCCTTGGGGAAAAAGTGTAAATATTAAAAGTTTAGGGGCAAAAATGTAATTTTGCCAAAGTTTGAGTCAAGGACTGTTTTAATAAATGTGAGTATTAAGTAAGCTAAATTTTTTTATTATAGATCAAGAAGAATAAAATCTAGATTTAGACATGGGAAAGAAAAAAATAGTGGGCTAAATCGATATAGTTGATCGTATTTTGTTTCACGGTAAGTTTGCGGTAAATAAATGCAGTATTCTATTGTTTTATGTTAATTTTGTTAATTTCCAGCATGTGTATATTTATTTTATGAAATTATTCAAAGAATTTTATGAAATTATTCAAAGAATTTTATGAAATTATTCAAAGAAGACTTAAGCATGAATTGATGGAGAAATAATTTCAGAAAGTCCCGGTTGAACCTTAGGAATGTGTAGGATACAAATGTCATGATATTAGGTGTTGGAATGGCTAATCAAGGAAATGTTTGGTATGCCTAAATGCTAGTTATTCCATGGAAATCATGTAAAAGGTGAAATTAGCTTTAAAACAGTATCAGACAGCACTAATGACGTGAATTTGGAAAATCACTAAAAATAGTATAAATGGATTTAGATAGTGAATGAGATATAGAATTAAATCTTATTGATTCTATAGAAATAGAGTAAATAAAGAGTTGTATTTTACGAGATATTTAAATTTTGGTGAGACAGGGTCAGAGTGATTTTTGAATCCCCTATTCTGACTTTAGAAATTCACTAAAAATTGTACAAAAATAATTAGGAGTTATAATTTATATGTATAGATTCCTTATTGAGTCTAATTTTAAATAAAATAAACAGCATGGTTATTTGAATTCTTTATAGGGAGAAAATTATTCACAATGAATAGAGGTCAGAGCAGCCGAACAGTGAAACAGGGGAAACTTTAACTAAGAAACTATACTAATTGGCTTGACCAAAAATTCTGAAAAAAAGTTAGTAAGAAAATATATGAGTCGAGTTTCATAGAAAATTTACGCATTTGGATTTTGAGTTTCGTAACTTGAGTTATGATTTATTTAGTGACTATGACGTAGATGGATAGTTTATTTATGAAAGATGAAATAAATTGTTTTGATTTGTTTAAGTGATCGAAAAATTTTTATTGATTCCAGTTTATTCTTGAACCATTTCAATTTCATGTTTTATGGTCTCGAGGACCCTTTTTCAGGACATATTGAATGAATGAAACTAAATTAATTTTAAAAGAAAATTTTTATGCCCTGAATTAGCAAGCTAAGTCAGATAATGCCTCGTGCTCGACTCTGATGACGGTCTCAAGTAAGGGGTGTTACATTTATTGGTATCAGAGCAATGGTTTAGTATGTTCTTGGAATATTTAGTATGAGTAAGAGTCTAGCTATACATGCCATACTTATGTGTTGATAGTGTGACGACTCTTGACGATTTTAAAATGTTTTCTTTTATAGTTATGGATCCTGAACAAGCTGGTGCCGATGATGTAGAGAGTAACACGCCCACTCCCGCAGAAGGGATGGTGCCACCAAATATTAGTGAAAGGCCCGTTACAGTTAGTCAGGGAGGAGGGGCTCGAGAAGCCTTCTTCCAAGCTATGAATGAATGCTTTGCCGAGTTCATTTGTATGAATCTGGCTGTTAGACCTCCACCCCCTCATGATCATCAAACCACTGATGTAGCTTCCCCAGTCATAGGTACAATTATAAGAGAAAAACCACCAGTTGATAAAGTCAGAAAACAAGGAGCCAAAGAGTTTCGAGCTACAAAAGATGATGATGCAGAAAAGGTAGAATTTTGGCTCGAGAATACTCAGAGTCTTTGATGAGTTATCCTGTACACCTAAGGAATGTATGAAATGTGTTGTATCACTTCTTAGAGATTCGACCTACCATTGGTGGAAGACACTTGTATCAATTGTACCGAAAGAGAGAGTCACTTGGGATTTCATTCAGGAGGAATTCCGTAAAAAGTACATCAGCCAGAGGTTTGTTGACCAGAAAAGAAAAGAGTTTCTAGAGTTGAAGCAGGGCAATATGATAGTGACTAAATATGAGCGCGAGTTTGTTAGACTCAGAAATTATGCTCGAGATTGTGTGTCTACAGAGGATATTATGTGCAAAATATTTGAGGATGGGCTTAATGATGATATCCGATTGTCTGTTGGTGTTCTAGAAATAAAAGAGTTTGTTATCCTAGTTGAGAGAGCCTGTAAGGTAGAGGAGCTGTTAAAAAGAAAGGGCAAAGTTGAAATTGAGATGCAAGACATAAAGAAAAGACTAATGAGCAAGTCATTTCAGTCTACATCCAAGAGGCCTAGAGAGTTCTCCACTAGATCTAATTTTTCAGCTAGATATTCTAGCCGAAACAGAGGCAGAAGATTTATGAGTCCGAAAGCTCAGACCACTTCAATTGCAAGTGTTGGCAGTGTTCAGCCTGATAGACTAGAGTGTCCCCGATGTGGTCAATGTCACCCAGGTCAATGTCGAACATCTGAGACAGGTTGTTTTCGATGTGATGCACCAGACCATTTTATTCTGGAGTGTCCAGAGATGATTAAAAGGGAAGCAATACCGAGTGTAAGATCAGGCAAAGCTCCTATCAGAGGCAGACCACTAAGAAATTTGAGAGCTGGGGCAAGTAATAGAGGTGCATCTAGAGATTCAGCAGTAAGGCCAGATGTTAGAGCACCTGCGAGGACTTATGCTATCCGTGCTCGCGAAGAGGCATTCTTCCCCGATGTGATTACAGGTACATTTTCTCTCCATGATACTAGAGTTATTGCTTTGATTGATCCGGGTTCAACCCATTCATATGTTTGCATGAAATTGATGCCTAGTATGAGTATGCCTATAGAATATACAGAATTTGTGATTAAAGTATCGAATCCATTAGGCAAGCATGTATTAGTAGATAAAGTATGTAGAAATTGCCCTTTGATGATTAGAGGCTACTATTTTTCGGCCGATCTCATGCTATTGCCATTTGATGAGTTTGATGTGATTCTTGGTATGGATTGGTTGACTACACATGATGTGATAGTGAATTGTGGAAAGAAATTCATTGAGTTGAAATGTGAAAATGGTGAAATTCTTCGGGTTAATTCAGAAGAGTCAGATAGTTCATTTGCCATGATTTCTGTTATATCTGCTCAGAAATGTTTGAGAAAAGGGTATGAAGCTTATCTTGCTTTTGTGTTGAACACTAAAGATCTAGAATTGAAAATTGAATCAGTGCTTGTGGTATGTGAGTTTCCCGATGTGTTTCCGGAAGAACACCAGGTTTGCCTCCTGTTAGAGAAGTTGAGTTTGGTATTGAGTTGATTCCAGGTACCACACCCATTTCTATTGCTCCTTATAGAATAGCCCCATTGGAATTGAAAGAATTGAAAGCTCAGCTGTAGGAATTAACAGATAAAGGCTTTGCAAGACCCAGTAGTTCACCATGGGGTGCACCAGTGCTATTTGTGAAAAAGAAAGACGGATCGATGAGATTATGCATAGATTATCGGTAGCTTAACAAGGTAACAGTAAAGAACAAGTATCCATTGCCTAGAATTGATGATCTATTTGATCAATTGAAGTGAGCCACTGTGTTCTCCAAGATAGATTTGAGATTCGGATACTATCAGTTGCGAGTTAAAGAGTCAGATGTCCTGAAGACTGCTCTCCCGACTAGGTATGGTCATTATGAGTTCCTTGTGATGCCATTTGGCTTAACTAATGCTCCTGCCATTTTCATGGACTTAATGAACCGAATTTTCAGACCGTACTTGGATAAGTTTGTAGTTGTGTTCATTGATGATATCTTGATTTATTCTCATGATGAGACTGAGCATGCAGAGCATTTGAGAACAGTTTTACAGATTCTGAGAGATAATTAGTTGTATGCAAAGTTCAGCAAAAGTGAGTTCTGGTTACGAGAAGTTGGTTTTCTTGGACATATTGTCTCAGGTGAAGGTATCAAGGTTGATCCGAGAAAGATTTCAGCCATTTTTTATTAGAAGCCTCCTAGAAATGTATCAGAAGTTAGAAGTTTTCTTGGTCTTGCCGAATATTATAAATGATTTGTAGAGGGATTTTCCATGATAGCTACCCCACTGACAAGATTGCTACGAAAAGATGTCAAGTTTGAATGGACTGAGAAGTGTCAACAGAGTTTGACAAGTTAAAGGCATTGTTGACTAAAACTCCTATTTTAGTACAACCAGAACCAGGTAAGGAGTTTGTGATTTACAGTGATGCATCCATGAATGGACTTGGTTGTGTACTTATGCAGGAATGAAAGGTAATTGCTTATGCCTCTAGACAGCTAAAGCCACATGAGAAGAACTATCCGACGTATGATTTAAAGCTAGATGCCATTGTTTTTGCACTGAAGATCTGGAGACATCATTTGTACAGTGATAAGTGCCACATATTCACTGATCACAAAAGTTTAAAATATTTGATGACTCAAAAATATTTGAATTTGAGGCAAAAAAGATGGTTAGAGTTGATTAAAGATTATGAGCTAGTGATAGATTATCACTCAGGTAAGGCAAACGTTGTTGCTAATGCTTTGAGTAGGAAATCTTTGTTTGCATTAAGAGCTTTGAACACTAGTCTAGCCTTATCAGATGATGGTTTTATCTTAGCTGAGTTGAGAGCTAAATCGATGTTTCTTGAAGAAATTTATGAAGCTCAAAAAAATGACAGTGAGTTGTTAGCCAAAAGAGCTCAGTGTGAGTCGGATATAGAGTCAGATTTTCAGATCAGTTCTGACGGTTGTTTGATGTTCAGAGACAGGGTATGTGTACCGAAGAATGATGAGCTTATTTGAAAGATCTTACAGGAAGCACATAGTAGTTCTTTGTCTATTCATCCATGTAGTACAAAGATGTATAATGATTTGAAGAAAATGTACCGGTGGGTAGGAATGAAAAGGGACATTTCAGAGTTTGTTTCTAGATGCTTGATCTGCCAGCAGGTAAAGGCTGAACATCAGGTACCTTAAGGTTTATTGCGGCCTGTGCTAGTCCCTGAGTGGAAATGGGCCGAGTTACTATGGATTTTGTGACAGGATTGCCATTGACACTGAGAAAGAAAGATGCAGTATGGGTTGTGATTGATAAGTTAACAAATTCAGCTCATTTTATCCCAGTTCGTATGGATTATTCACTTGATAAGTTGGCCGAGTTGTATATTTCAGAGATAGTCAGACTACACGGGGTACCATTATCGATCATTTCAGACAGAGATCCGAGATTTACTTCACGGTTTTGGCAGAAATTACAAGAAGCTTTGGGCACAAAGTTGAGTTTTAGTACAGCTTTCCATCCTCAGACCGATGGTCAGTTAGAGAGAGTTATTCAGTTACTTGAAGATATGCTTAGATGGTGTGTACTGGAATTTCAAGGAAATTGGGAAAAGTACTTACCATTAGTAGAGTTTGCCTGCAATAATAGTTATCAGTTGAGTTTGAAGATGGCACCTTATGAAGCTTTGTATGGAGGTAAATGTCGCACACCTTTGTATTGGACAGAGCTTAAGGAAAATCAGATTTACGAGGTTGATCTAGTTAAGGAAGTAGAAGAGAAAGTAAAAATCATCAGAGATTGCTTGAAAGCAGCTTCAAATAGACAAAATTCGTATGCGGATTTGAAGAGAAAAGAGATTGATTATTAAGTTGGTGACAAAGTGTTTTTGAAAGTATCCCTGTGGAAGAAAGTTCTCAGATTTGGCAAGAAAGGTAAACTAAGTCCACATTTTATTGGACCGTTTGAAGTGATTGAGAGAATCGAACCATTAGCATACTGGTTAGCTTTGCCGATTGAGTTAGAGAAGATTTATGATGTATTTCATGTGTCTATGCTATGTCGTTATCATTCAGATCCGTCACATGTGATTTCTTAGATAGAGGTTGAGATTCAGCCAAACATGACTTATGGTGAAGAACCGGTAAAGATTCTAGCTCGAGAGGTAAAGTAATTAAGGAACAAAAGTATTGCACTTGTGAAAGTACTATGGAATAGACATGAGGTAGAAGAGGCTACATGGTAGCCCGAAGAGGCTATACGAAAATAGTACCCAAATCTCTTCACGGGGAAGATTTTCGGGGACGAAAATCCCTAAAGGGGGAGAAATGTAACATCCCGAAATAGGGCCTAAACGGAATAGTGGTTGCGAAACTACAAATTTGAGGTAGAAAAATTTATTTTATTATCATTTTAAGGTCTATGGCATGATTGCATGATTGTGTGAAAATTTCGTTTAGAAATTTTATCGATAGAGGGCCCAATTTGATATTTAGGACTAAATTGCAAAAGTTGTAAAATGTGTGTTCTAGTTCACAAAGGTACTAAGTACTTGTGAGTAATGGGTTTTTAAAGTGAAGGTCATTGGTTAGTAATTAGACCATTATACTAGTTTGGACAAAAATACCTAAAGGAAGATAAAACACCATAGTTTTTAATTAAGGGCATTTTGGTCATTTAGTTATTAAAATGAATTAAAAACAAAATTAAAAGCCAATTTTTGTCCATCTTCAACCCCTTGGCCGAATTTCATATGAGGAAGACATAGCTAGGGTTTTTCAAGCTTCCAAGCTCGATTGTAAGTCTGTTTTAGCCCCGTTTTTAATGTTCTTTACGTTTTTTAAGTCCCGGTAACTTGTTTAAGCTTATTCTAGCAATAATTTAACCTAGGGTTTATATTTGGAAAAATACCCATAGTTTAAATGTGTTTATTTTGATGTTTTATGGTAGAATATAAAGCTTGAAATTGTGTTAAACAACTTTTTCTAAGCGATTTTACGTGAAAACGAGTAAAACGACATAATCGGTAAAAAGACCTAATGTTCATAAGTACATGTTAGAGTCAGAATTTGATGTTTTCATAGGAGGGAAAAATGATCAGCATGTCATAAAACATAAGAAAATAGGATGGAGTTTAATTTCCGAGCCTTGGGGAAAAAGTGTAAATATGTAAAAGTTTAGGGGCAAAAATATAATTTTGCCAAAATTTGATTCAAGGACCGTTTTAATAAATGTGAGTATTAAATAAGCCAAAATTTTTAATTATAGATCAAGAAGAACAAAATCTGAATTTAGACCTAGGAAAGAAAAAGATAGTGGACTAAATCGATATAGTTGATCGTATTTTGTTTCGCGGTAAGTTTGCAGTAAATAAATGCAGTATTATATTGTTTTATGTTAATGTTGTTAATTTCCAGCATGTGTATATTTATTTTATGAAATTATTCAAAGAATTTTATGAAATTATTCAAAGAATTTTATGAAATTATTCAAAGAAGACTCAAGCATGAATTGACGGAGAAGTAATTTTAGAAAGTCTCGGTTGAACCTTAGGAATGTGTAGGATACAAATGTCATGATATTAGGGTTTAAGGATACCATGTAAGACCATGCCAAGGCATGGCAATTGGTAAGGTTTCTAAGGCAAGGAAATCATGTAAGACCATGTCAAGACATGGCATTGATAAGTTACTATAAGGCAAAGGTCCCATGTAAGACCATGCCAAGGCATGGCATTGGTGAGTTTATAAGGCAAGGATACCATGTAAGACCATGTCAAGACATGGCAATGGTAAGTTTCAAAAGGATACCACTTAAGACCATGGCAAGTCATGGAAATGGTAAGGTACCCGTGTATCCTTAGTATTCCAAGTGGTTCAACGGGAAAATTTAAAGAGAATATCAAGGTAAGGTAAGGTAAGACGAGTTATGCTAAAAAGGTAAGACAAGTTCATGCTAGATGAGCAAAAGTAAGTATATAATGTTCATGTATGCTTGATAAGGAAAAAGGTAAGTAAAATGTATTAATAAATTTGATTAAGTAAGTAAGTATTTAAGTAAGTGAGTAAGTGAAAAAGTTTAAAATATGTCTATGACAATTAATGAAGTTGTATTAAATAGTATCATGCCAAGTAGTAACATAATTCTTATGAATGTTGTTATTTATTTGCATGCAAACTTACTAAGCTTAATGCTTACCCCCTTTATTTTCCTTATTTTTATAGTTTTGTCAAGCTAACGCGGGGATTGTAAAGTACGTCGGAGGTTCGGGCACACTATCATAAGGATTATTTTGGTATAGCTAGACGTTTCATTTTGAGTATGGCATGTATAGCATCGTAGCCATTTTGTATGTATGATCTTATGATATGGCTGATGAATGGTATGTAAATGCTTGATAATGATTAGCTGTTGGAATGGCTAATCAAGGACATGTTTGGTGTTATTTTTGCCTAAATGCTAGTTATTCCATGGAAATCATGAAAAAGGTGAAATTAGCTTTAAAACAGTATCGGGCAGCAATAATGACGTGAATTTGGAAAATCACTTAAAATAGTAGAAATAGATTTAGATAGTGAATGAGATATAGAATTAAATATTATTGAGTCTTCATATGAAAGAAACAGAGTAAATAAAGGAGTTGTATTTTACGAGATATTTAAATTTTGGTGAGATAGGGTCAGAGTGATTTCTGATTCCCCTATTCTGAATTTAAAAATTCACTAAAAATTGTAAAAAAATAATTAGGAGTTATACTTTATATGTATAGATTCCTTATTGAGTCTACTTTTAAATAAAATAAACAACATGGTTATTTGAA
This sequence comes from Gossypium hirsutum, assembly GCF_007990345.1. Lineage (NCBI taxonomy): Eukaryota > Viridiplantae > Streptophyta > Magnoliopsida > Malvales > Malvaceae > Gossypium > Gossypium hirsutum. Next base: position 77,521,388 of record NC_053431.1, on the reverse strand, counting down.
TTCTTTACAGGGAGGAAATTAATTCATAGTGAACAGATGTCAGAGAAGCTGAACACTTAAATAGGGGAAACTTTAACTAATAAACTGTACTAATTGGCTAGACCAAAAATTCTGAAAAACATTTAGTAAGAAAATATATGATTCTAGTTTCAAATAAAATTTACATATTTGGATTTCAAGTTTCGTAACTTGAGTTATGATTTATTTAGTGACTATGACGCAGATGGACAGTTTATTTATGAAAGATGAAATAACTTGTTTTGATTTGTTTAAGCGATCGAAAATTTTTTATTGATTCTGGTTTGTTCCTAAACCATTTCAATTTCATGTTTTAGGGTCTTGAGAACCCCTTTTAAGGACATATTGAAAAATGAAACTAAATTAATTTTAAAAGTAATTTTTTATGCCCCGAATTAGTAAGCTAAGTCAGATAACGCCTCGTGCTCAGCTCCGGCGACGGTCTTAGGTAAGGGGTGTTACAATACATATGTGTGATTGTCTATAATCAGCTATATAGGAAATATATGTGTAAAATTGTGTATAATCAACTACATAGGAAATATATGTGTAAAATGTCATATTATGGTTCTTGAGTTGATTCGAATGTATAAATATATGTTTGAATATGTATTGACATTGTGGCTTGAAAGTTGAATAACTTTTGATTAAATAGTTTAGGTGAACATTCGGCCTAGGTAATTATGGTGCATAGAATGTATTATTTTATCTCCTTTGTAGATTTAAGATTAAGTATTGATAATGATATTATAATTCGGCAAGCTTAATCAATTTGAATATGTTATCAAGATGTTTATTTGCTTATGACTTACTAAGCTGTGGTAACTTACTCTATGTATTATGTTACTCTGTTTTATAGATTTTGAAGTCAAGCTACAAGCTCGAGGACTGTCAGCCAAGCTCATCACACTATCTACTATTTTGGTACCTTATTAGCTAAACTTAAATTATGGCATGTATAGGCTGGAATTTTCCTTTGAAATGATGAATGTTGGTTATGTATATAAGCCATGGGAAAATGGCTAAACTTTTATTTTTGAATTCGATCATGGTGAGTATGAGTTATGTTATTTTAGTTTTATAGTTATGTGCAGCGAAGGTAAAATATTCGTGACAGGTACTAAATGCTTTGAAAATGATTTGCTTAAAATGATTAAGTTTGGTCTCATGTGTTCTTGGCTAGATTGTTAAATGAGATTGATTGTTGGTAAACTACTAATGGAAGCTTAGATGTGCATGTGGTGTTAGATAGTAAATTCGGCTATAAAAGAATAAAAGCATTAGATGTATTTATTGAAATTGATAATTGGTATTAGAGATATGGAATGCGAAATAGTTAACTGTGATGGATAAATGTTTATTAGTTTGATTGATTCGGTTGTAAAGTGATATATGTTGCATGTGTTTCATGAATATTTGGTCAATTGTTTAATATGCATTCAATGCTAATTGTAATCGTTATTTTAGGATAAGTTAAGTATTATGTACATAAGCATTATTAACATGTTCGGCCATGATATAATGTACTAAATATACATATGTGATTATATATTAATTTATGTAATAGGATTGTACATTTAAACGTGTTTACAAAGAGTTTGGTTTTAAAGTTAGGTTATGTATGACATTATGGGAACAATAATTTGAGATGTCCGAATGATTTCTTTTACTTAGTTATTTAATATGAAATTTTCAGCAAACTAATTTGCATATATGATAAGTGTACTTCTTGTTGGTATGTGCATGAAATGGTTAAAATTTACTAAGGCCAACTGCGTGTAATTTAATGACTGAAGTAGTTATGTACAGACTTTAATAACTAATGTTTTAAATGATTGATATGGGAATGTATGAACAATATATATTGCTTGGTTGTATCAGTTTGTAGTAAGGCGTAAAGCATGCAATTTCAAATTAATTATTACTTAAGTCGTATATGTGGTAATTAAGATGTGCATTATGATTCATTAAACTGTAAGAATGTGTGTATGATTTTGGTGGCTGTGTGTATAATAACATGAGTGGGAATGGAAGCATGATAAACCATGTTGGTAATAGATATTACTGTACAATTAAATTCATTATATACTGTTAATAACAAGTTGAGATCTGTTATGACCTGTATGTGCAAAGTGTAATTTGTTGTATGTTCTGAAATGTGAATTGGTTATATTTTATTTTTAAATGAGTCGAACTTGATTAATTATATATATAGATGAATGTTTTAAAATTGTGTTTTTGATCGGCAATGCCTCGTATCCCTAATTCGACGATTGATATGGGTTAGGGGTGTTACATTTTATTGATATCAGAGCTACGGTTTAGTCGGTTCTAGGACTAACATAGTGTGTGTGAGACTAGCTATACATGCCATAATTATATACTGTGATAGTATGATGACTTCTGTCATTTGAAAATGTGTTTTCATATAGTAAATAGATCCCGACAGAGCTGTAGCTGATGATGTTGAGAGTGTAGCGCCTGCTCGCGCGCAAGGGACAGCGCTGGTTGATTCTCGACTGATTCTGAGTAATCAAGAAAGTGAGGCTAAACAAGCCTTCTATCAAATGATGAATGACTGGTTTACTCAATATATTCGGACTAACCTGGCTGCACAACAACCTCCACCCCTGATTGATCCATCTTCGATGCCTGTGGTACCTCAATAAGTGATCCTTGAGATTGTATAAGCCACCTGTTGATAAAATTAGAAAACATAAGGCTGAAGAGTTTAAAGCTACGGATGATGATGATGCTGAACGGGCTAAGTTCTGGCTTGATAATACTATCCGTGTGTTTGATGAGCTGTCTTGTACCCTAGATGAATGTTTGAAGTGTGCCATATCTTTGCTTCGAGACACAGCATATCACTGGTGGAATACTCTAGTATTACTGGTTCTGAGATAGCGGGTGACCTGGGAATTCTTTCAAACTGAGTTCTGTAAGAAATATATTAACCAGAGATTTATTAACCCGAAGCTAAAGAATTTCTGGAGCTGAAACAAGGACGGATGACCGTGATAGAGTATGAGCGAAAATTCATGAGACTCAGTCGGTATGCCCGAGAGTGTGTTTCTACCAAAGCCATAATGTGTAAAAGGTTTGAAGATGGACTGAACGAAGACATTAAATTGTTAGTTGGCATACTTGAGATAAAAGAGTTTGTAGTACTTGTTGAGCGAGCCTGCAAAGCTGAAGAGCTCGGAAAATAGAAAAAGAAAGCTGATTTTGAAGCTAGAGACTCGAGTAAGAGATCACTCAGCAGGTCAATCCAGTCAGCAACAAAGAAGTTCTGAGTTGATTTCAGTCGTTCAAAAGCCACTTCGGGTTATTCTCGACGAGACCAGACCAGACCACCAGTGAGTTTGAGAGCTACCTCAGTAGCCAATGTGGGTAATGTTAGATCAAATCAACCCGAGTGAAACATTATGGTAAATAACATCCCGGTAGTGCAGATTGCATGATCGAGCCTGTTTTAAATGTGGATCAATAGACCATTATATTCGAGATTGCCTAGGGTTAGTTGAAGAAAATCCAGCACAGAACACTAGATCGGGTAATACTACGGCGCGGGGTAAACCACTGAGAAATACAGGTAATGCGAGTGGCAGTCAGAGAGGAAACAAAGATACAACAGCCAGATCTGAGGCTCGTGCACCTGCTAGAGCCTATGCTATTCACTCGTGATAGGAGGCTTCATCCCCAGATGTTATTACTGTTACATTTACTCTTTATGATGCTAATGTAATTGCATTGATTGATCCTAGTTCTACTCATTCTTATGTGTGTGAGACTTTAGTATTCAGCAAGACTCTACCGATTAAGTCTACTGAGTTTGTGATTAAAGTGTCAAATCCCTTGGGTCGGTGTGTTATGGTTGATAAAGTATGTAAGAGTTGTCCCTTGATGGTTTGAGATTTGTGCTTTCCGGTTGATTTGATGTTGCTGCCGTTTGATGAGTTGACATAATTCTGGGTATGGACTGGTTGACATTACATGATGCTGTGGTGAATTGTAAGAGAAAAACCATTGATCTACGGAGTCAAAATGATGAGATTGTCAGGATTGAATCTAGTGATTTGAAGGGGTTAACAACAGTGATTTCTTCGATGTTAGCTCAGAGATATGTGAAAAAAGGTTGCGAGGCTTACTTTGCATATGTGCTTGACAGTAAAGTGGCCGAAAGGAACATTGAATCAGTACCTATTGTATGTGAGTATCCAGATGTGTTTCCTGAAGAATTACCGGGTTCACCGCCTATTCGAGAGGTAGAGTTTGGTATTGAGTTAATGCTTGGGATGACTCCAATATCCATAGCTCCGTACAGAATGGGACCTACAGAATTAAAAGAATTGAAAGATCAGTTGCAAGAATTGACAGATAGAGGTTTTGCGCGACTGAGTTTTTCTCCGTGGGGTGCACTTGTGCTGTTTGTGAAAAAGAAAGATGGAACTATGAGAATGTGCATTGATTATAGGCAGCTTAATAAGGTGACTATAAAGAATAAATATCTGTTGCCACGAATTGATGATCTGTTTGATCAATTGAAAGGGGCTACATTATTTTCGAAGATGGATTTGAGGTCAGGCTACTATCAATTATGAGTTAAAGACTCTGATGTGCCAAAGACTACTTTTCGAACAAGATATGGACACTATAAGTTTTTGGTTATGCCTTTCGGACTCACTAATGCACCTGCTGTTTTCATGGATTTGATGAATCGGATCTTCAGACCGTATCTGGACCAGTTTGTGGTTGTGTTTATAGATGACATTTTGATCTATTCTAGTGATGAAATTGAACATGTCGAACATTTGAAACTTGTGTTACAGACTTTGCGAGATAAACAATTGTATGCGAAATCCAGTAAATGTGAGTCATGGTAAAGTAAAGTCAGTTTCTTGGGTCATGTAGTATCAGCATCGGGTATTCGAGTTGATCCGAGCAAAATTTCAGCTATACTTGATTGGAAACCTCCGAAGAATATTTCTAAAATCCGGAGCTTTCTTGGACTTGCTGGTTATTATAGATGATTCGTGAAAGGTTTCTCTATGATTGCAACCCCGATAACGAAACTATTGCAGAAGGATGTCAAATTCAAGTGGTTAGAAAAGTGCTAGAAAAGCTTTGATCAGTTGAAAGCCCTTTTTACTGAAGCACCAGTGCTAGTTCAGCCAGAATCAGGTAAATAATTTGTTATTTATAGTGATGTACTTTGAATGGTTTGGGTTGTGTTTTGAAGCAGAAGGCAAATTTATAGTTTATACCTCGAGACAGTTGAAGCCACATGAAAGGAACTATCCGACACACGACCTAGAATTGGCGGCTATTATGTTTGCATTGAAAATATGGCGCCACTATCTGTTCGGTGAGAAATGTCATGTATATTCTGATCACAAAAGTCTGAAATGCTTGATGACTCAGAAAGATCTGAATTTGAGGCAACGCCGATGGTTAGAATTGCTAAAAGACTATAAGCTTGTAATTGATTATCACCCTGGAAAGGCTAAGGTTGTTGCTGATGCTTTAAGCTGAAAATCACTATTTGCTTTGCGTGCAATGAATGTGCATATGGCCATATCTAATGATGGTTTGGTAATAGCTGAATTGAAAGCAAGACCGTTACTTATTCAACAAATTTGTGATGCCTAGAAGATTCATAATGATTTGATCGCAAAATGAGCTCAGTGTGAGACGGATACTAATTCAGAATTTAGAGTTGATACTGATGACTGTTTGAGATTCAAAGACCGAATATGCATTCCAAGGAATTTAGAGTTGATTCAGATGATTTTGGATGAAGCTTATAGTAGTCGATTATCTGTTCATCTAGGTAGTAAAAAATGTATAATGATCTGAAACAGCTTTATTGGTGGTATGGTATGAAACGAGACATTTCAGATTTTGTTGCAAAATGTTTAGTCTTTCAGCAAGTAAAAGCCGAGCATCAGGTACCTTCTAGATTGCTTCAGTCGATTATGATACCAGAGTGGAAATAGGACAGAGTCAGGATGGATTTTGTATCTGGTTTACCGTTGTCACCGAGCAAGAAAGATGCAATCTGGGTTGTTTTGGATAGATTGACTAAATCGGCTCATTTTGTTCCGATACATACAAACTACTCACTGGATAAGCTAGTCGAATTGTATGTTTCTCAGATTGTGAGAGTACATGGTGTGCCTATATCTATTATTTTGGATAGCGATCTGAGGTTTACATCGTGGTTTTGGAAGAAACTGCAAGATGCACTAGGTACGAAATTACATTTCAGTACTGCTTCCCATTCGTAAACAGATGGCAGTCTAAGCGAATCATTCAGATACTTGAGGATATGTTGAGATGTTGCATTCTCGAGTTTGAAGATACGTGGGAACGATACCTACCTCTGACTGAATTTGCGTATAATAACAGCTTTCAATTGAGTATCAAAATGGCACCTTATGAGGCTTTGTACGGACGTAAATGTCATACGCCATTGTACTGGACTGAGCTCAGTGAAATATCCACTGGGTCGATTTGATCAAAGAAACTGAACAGAAGGTGAAAGTGATCTGTGAAAGTTTAAAAGCAGCATCAGATCGACAGATATCATATGCGGATTTGAAACGTAAAGAAATAGAGTTTCAGATCGGAGATAAAGTTTTCTTGAAAGTCTCATCATGGAAGAAAATACTCAGATTTGGTCGTAAAGGCAAATTGAGTCCGAGATTCATTAGACCTTATAAGATTAAAGAGCGTATCGGGCCAGTTGCTTACAGATGTTGTTGCCATCTGAGTTAGAAAAGATCCAGAATGTATTCCATGTCTCGATGCTTCATAGATAGCAATCTGACCCTTTGCATGTGATTAGTCCATTTAAGATCGTGATTCAGCCTGATATGACGTACGAAGAAGAACCGATTCGCATTTTGGCTCGTGAGATTAAAGAGTTGTGGAATAAGAAGATTCTGTTAGTTAAAGTATTGTGGCATAAACATGAAGTTGAGGAAGAAATGTGGGAGCCAGAAGATGCAATAAGAGAACGTTATCTAAACCTATTCATCTGTAGGATTTTTAGGGACGAAAACCCCTAAGAGGGGAGAGTTGTAAAACCCGATTTAGACCTTAATCGGAACAGTGGTTTCGGGACCATGAATCTGAGTCAAAAAATATTTTAAAATTATTTTCTATGTTTATTTTGTGTGAATTTATATCTGAGAAATTTTCGCCATTTAATTTTGTCGTTTAGGTGTCCGATTAAATAAAAGGACTTAATCGCGTAAAATAAAAATTTGGTGGTTAATTCAAAAAGGGCTGAATTGTATTTGGCTTTTTAAGTGGAAGACTTTAAGTTGCAAATTTCCCATTACTAAGTGAAGTGGACGGTAGTGGCCATGGCATAATGGTTTTATAATATGATAAATAAGGTTAAAAATGTAAAACATGTAATAATAATAAGTTAGTATATATGTTATATTATATGATAACTCAAATAATATTTTATTTCTTCATCACTTAGCCAAGTATAAACAAAAGAAAAAGAAAGAGCAAGAGTTCGGGTTTGGCTAATCTTAAAGCTTAATCAAGGTATGAATTTAGTCTGATTTTTTATAATTTCTACGCTTTTGAGATCCTTGCTTAGTAATCTTCAAGACCCATGCTTTAATTTTTTATTTTGATGAATATTTTGAGTTGTGTCATTGTTGATAGCTTGTTATTTTTGTTGTTTGATGATGAAATATGAAAGATATGTTTTAGATTAACATGTTTTGTATTGGAGTTTTTGATGATTTTGAGTAATTATGACTTAATTGCAAAAATAATAACTTGAGGGACTAAAATGTCAAATTAATGAATATATGGGCTTGTGTAGGTATGGGTACCATTCGGCCTAACATGGGTACTTTGGAATTTTGTGTATTTTGTGTTTTGTGCAATAGGGACTAAATTGTAAAAATTGTAAATGTCAGGGAAAAATGGTAAATTTTCCATTTACGTGTTGTTGGACTAAATTGAATGAAACTATGTTTGAATGAGCTTAATTTGAATAGGTTTAGCTCAAGAACCAAAGAAATTGGATTTGGATCGGGGGAAAACGAAAGTTGTTGACTAGTCGATCCGTATCGGTTTTTCATTGTCCGAGGTAAGTTTATAAGCAAATAGGCGTACTTAATTCTAATTAAATGTAATATATATATGCCGAATGTGAATAAGCTTGGTTACCATGTTTCCAATTTCATTTCGACCGAGTTACGACATCCGAAAGCCCCGTATGAACCTTAAGAATAGTTAGGATACATATGTAATGACATAGGATTCCGATATATGTGTGCGAGTAAGACCATGGCATCAATATGTGATTCTGATATGTGTTTACGAGTAAGACCTTGTCTGGGACAGTGGCATCGATAAGAGATTACATGTAAGACCACGTTTGGGACGTTGGCATTGTACGATATATGTGTGATTATCCGAGTGTCCTACCCAATTCTGAATGGTTCATCGGGCATGGATAAATTGTGAATAAATACGAAAAATGAGCTAAAAAATCAGGTATATAATAATCTGTTATCTATGGAAACAAGGTAAGTAAGATAATTTATGTACGTTACAAGTGGTGTACGAATTTAATAAGGAATATGTATGAATATGATATGTGAGCTTGGCTTGGAAGGTGAGTAACTTAAGTTTTATTAAATAGATTTTTAACAATGTGTATATACATATATGTGATTGTGTATAATCAGCTACATAGGAAATATAAGTGTAAAATGTCATATTATGGTTCTTGAGTTGATTCGAATGTATAAATATATGTTTAAATGTGTATTGACGTTGTGGCTTGAAAGTTGAATAACTTTTGATTAAATAGTTTAGGTGAACATTCGGCCTAGGTAATTATGGTGCACAGAATGTATTATTTTATCTCCTTTGTAGATTTAAGATTAAGTATTGATAATGATATTACAATTCGGCAAGCTTAATCAATTTGAATATGTTATCAAGATGTTTATTTGCTTATGACTTACTAAATTGTGGTAGCTTACTCTGTGTATTATGTTACTCTATTTTATAGATTTTGAAGTCAAGCTACAAGCTCGAGGACTGTCAGCCAAGCTCATCACACTATCTACTATTTTGGTACCTTATTAGCTAAACTTTAATTACGACATGTATAGGCTGAAATTTACCTTTGAAATGCTGAATGTTGGTTATGTATATAAGCCATGCGAAAATGGCTAAACTTTTATTTTTGAATTCGGTCATGGTGAGTATGAGTTATGTTTATTTTAGTTTTATAGTTATGTGCAGCGAAGGTAAAATATTCATGACAGGTACTAAATGCTTTGAAAATGATTTGCTTAAAATGATTAAGTTTGGTCTCATGTGTTCTTGGCTAGATTGTTAAATGAGATTGATTGTTGGTAAACTACTAATGGAAGCTTAGATGTGCATGTGGTGTTAGATAGTAAATTCGGCTATAAAAGAATAAAAGCATTAGATGTATTTATTGAAATTGATAATTGGTATTAGAGATATGGAATGCGAAATAGTTAACTGTGATGGATAAATGTTTATTAGTTTGATTGATTCGGTTGTAAAGTGATATATGTTGCATGTGTTTCATGAATATTTGGTCAATTGTTTAATATGCATTCAATGCTAAATGTAATCGTTATTTTAGGATAAGTTAAGTATTATGTACATAAGCATTATTAACATGTTCGACCATGATATAATGTACTAAATATACATATATAATTATATATTAATTTATGTAATAGGATTGTACATTTAAACGTGTTTACCAAGAGTTTGGTTTTAAAGTTAGGTTATGTATGACATTATGGGAACAATAATTTGAGATGTCCGAATGATTTCTTTTACTTAGTTATTTAATATGAAATTTTCAGCAAACTAATTTACATATATGATAAGTGTACTTCTTGTTGGTATGTGCATGAAATGGTTAAAATTTACTAAGGCCAACTGCGTGTAATTTAATGACTGAAGTAGTTATGTACAGACTTTAATAACTAATGTTTTAAATGATTGATATGGGAATGTATGAACAATATATATTGCTTGGTTGTATCAGTTTGTAGTAAGGCGTAAAGCATGCAATTTAAAATTAATTATTACTTAAGTCGTATATGTGGTAATTAAGATGTGCATTATGATTCATTAAACAGTAAGAATGTGTGTATGATTTTGGTGGCTGTGTGTATAATAACATGAGTGGGAATGGAAGCATGATAAACCATGTTGGTAATAGATATTACTGTACAATTAAATTCATTATATACTGTTAATAACAAGTTGAGATCTGTTATGACCTGTATGTGCAAAGTGTAATTTGTTGTATGTTCTGAAATGTGAATTGGTTATATTTTATTTTTAAATGAGTCGAACTTGATTAATTATATATATAGATGAATGTTTTAAAATTGTGTTTTTTACCTGTAATGCCTTGTATCCCTAATCTGGCGATGGATATGAGTTATGGGTGTTACAAATCAATTTTGACTGCCTATTTTTATTTTTATTTTTATTTTTATTTCTAGCATTTCTACACACAGGTCGTGGGCACGACTGTGACCATGACAACGATTTTGGTCACGAAAAAAAGTGAAATTAGATAGCCAATCCCTATGGATTCAACCCTACTACTCTATACTGCTAATTACTGTTATTTTGTCGTAAGAATTTATAATTGGTGGTTTCGACGCCCATTAATTACCATATTCTCATTTCTTTACTTTGTTTGGCCTCTATTAACTGACTCTAGGCATTAGAATGGATACACGAATCTAACATCAATATAAGTTCACAACCTTCTGAGAATTGGGACTACTCAATCTGTGTGTCAATATATATATGTCATTCATCATCATGTTCAATACTTACTCATTTTGGCTCGTAAGTCTCTCGATTCAACTTCTTAGGCATCTCGCCTTTTCATACTCAACCCTGAAATTGATTTTCTAACATCGATGAAAATCGAGTCATTACAAAATAATTCTTCAATCATTCCTTCATCAGTAGTTTTCCTTTCTTATAATCAAGTTGTTAGAGTAGACCCAAACACCAATCATGATATGATTGTAATCAATACTTGTTTTACCTTGTTTGCTAATATAAGACATTATTATTGTTATTTCAATTTCTTTTTTTGTGTATGTAAATAAACTGATTAATAATAAAGTCCTGAGAATGATATGATTATTATTAAAAGGTCCTTAGTCAAGTATTATTGTGGGCTTGGACAATAATAATGCATTGAGACTAATGTGTAGTTGATTGATGACAAAGTGTTGTCATTGGCATAGGGATGTCAAAATCAATACATGAGTATGTGTTGGAGAACAACATACTTGATTGACCCACTATGAGCATGTTTCTTGAATTATTATATTATAGTCACAACATTACTCGTGGTGATAACTGTGTATACGATCCTCAGACTTGAATTCAAAATTATCCCAACATCGTGAGTCATATATTTTGATACAGTCAAACATCTACTGTAACAGGTTGTGTACTATAAAAACTGATGTTGGATATGCCACAATCTATGTAGTGGGATATGACTAATCAAGATAAAATTTGTCCCTCCTACATGATGGGAGCAATATCTTAGGCCACTTGATGGAGTGAGACTAGAAATGCATGGCCATGCTCAAATAAGTAGATATGAGATATCACACTATATCACACTTATTTGTTTATTGTAGTCTACTCAGAATATCAAGAAATATGATATTAGACTATACAAGTGTGATTGTTCCATGACTTGTTTCCAATCTAAATATAAAGGATAAAAGGATATAATATATAAAAATTTATCACAAAAAAGTAGTATCGATTCACGACTTCTTGTAACTTGGGTAGCAATGATGCATTGCTAAATTTAGTCATTACTTGTAACATTAGAAATGTTGTAATATTACTACCAACGTTACAAGAGCCTATGGGGTCACACCCTATGGTTGAAGTGAACAGAATCAAAACACAATTGGCGTTATGTTTAGTTATCACATGATTTAAATTAATTATTGAATTAATTTAAGTTGACAGTTAAATATTAAACGCATTACGTCTACGAATTTGTTGTACACGAATAGAGAGCACAGTTAAAATTAATATATGAATTTAATTATTATATAAGTTTAATATTAACTGAATATAGTTTACCGAAATTATTATAATTAAAACATAAAAGTTAATATCCTTCTGGAAAGAATATAATGCTTTAATAATTTTCCATATGTTTCTCTTGTAGTAGCCCAAATTTGACTGGGCCTAAATAAAACAAAAAGAAATAAATAAATAAATAAACATTTATTTAACAGTCCATAAAAGTCCAGGTTACAAAGCCCAAATAGTGGGGCCCAATGTCTAAACATAACAGACCGACCCAAATACACCCGAGGCCCAACACGTACACCAACCCAAAGTCAAATCGTGACCCAAACCTTAGCAGGCCCAATGAGCCCCAAGCACATGGACTCCAAATCAGAAGCTAGGGTTTCCTGGGAACTCAGCGCCGTAAAGAAATTCTGGAAGCTTCGGGAACTCTAAGCGACGCGACCCTTCATCTCGCGCAGATTCAACGGCCCTATCATCACCACGAAGCACGTCGTGATTTGCCATCGGACATCGCTCCACCATCGATGCGCAAATCACGCCAGAATCGCGCTACGATCTCGCATTGGCTCCATCAGCACGCAGACATTAGTGGTCGAGCAAGATCCTTGTGGTCACCTGCAAGAAAAGGAAAGAAATCAAAGCAAGATTACAGTAAATAGATTAGAACAGAGTTTGGAAAGAAATCTTTTGATTTTTTTCCAAAATAGACAGTAGATTAAGGCTATAAAGCCTTCTCTCAAATCTGTAAAAAAGGGGGGAGAGAGGGAAATACACCACAAAAGCATTGTACACCAAACATTTGCAATAATATTTCAGAAGGTGATTATTCTTCATACTTTGTTTTCTCTTTTACGAATATACGAATCGTTTTTTTTTTAAAAACAGTAACGTTTTAAAGAGAAGGAATTACCTGTGGAAGGACAAGGGTTTTTTTAAACCCTCAGACCACCGTGTACGACGGCGCGTGTGGCGCGTGTGCAGGTACTGCACCATAGTCGGAGACCAAAGACCGGACTTTCCCCTTTCTCTCCTTTTCAGAGAATTTTCAACTTTTTTTAAAAAAAAACCCGGTGTAAAATGAATTTTGGGCTTAAGTCTTAGTTTATATAACCTCAATGAGACGACATTGTTTCTGCTTAATCTAATAAGCTCAAAACGTGACGTTCTAAAGCTTCCAGGATCCGCGCGTTGACCCGTGACCCGGGGAGGATCCGCGTGTTTTTGGAGAATGGGCAAATTACCCGATTGATCCTCCCGTGTTTTTTGAATTTTTAGTTTGATTTTGTTTTATTTTTAATTTAGCCCTAGTGTTCTAATTTTGTTTCAATTTGGTCCCATAAGTGATTTTTAAAACAATATCCAAAAAACGACGTCGTTTAGGATTAGCCAAATTGCCCAGGGAGTCCTTTGTCGTTTTTAATTCTTGCAAATCAGGCCCAGAATTTTTATTATTTTGCAAATTAGGCTTATAATTATATTTAAATTCAATTTTAGCCCTTTCTTTATTATTTCAAATTTTGTTTTTATATATATAATTTATTTATTTTAAAAAACTATACATATATTATTATCAAAAATACTATTTATATATTTATATAAAAAATTTTATTTATCAAATATTATTTTCCTATATATATTTACATTATATTTTATTATATAATATTTATTATATATTTATTATATATTACTTATTTTTTTATATGTTATGTATAACGTATAATATCTATTATATTATTTATGTTTTATATTATTCATTATATTATTTATAATTTTAAAATTTGTAAATTATTATTATTAAATTATATTTTTAACTCATATTATATACATATTTCATTATTAATCATTTATTTATATATTATGTCTTATTTCATTTTAAACTGATATTTTTTATATACCATATGATTATTTTATAAATTCTTTTACATACTTTTTATTTTATATATTATTTTTTTAAAACCAATATATTTTTATTTTATATATAATTATTATTATTTTGTAAATTTTTGTTATTATATATTATATATTGTATATTAAATACTATTTTAAAATTATCATTCAATATTATATTTTTATTTGTATTATAAGTATATTTCGTTAACAATTACTCACTTTATTTTATATTTTTATATATACTAATTCTTTTATATATTTTTATATTGTATATATCATTTATGTATTAAATGTTGTTTTATAATTATTATTTGATGTTATATTTTATGAACATGTACATTGATATTATATTACTATTTTTTTTATTGTGTATCATGCATCATTTCTTAATTATTACTATGTATGTTTGTATGTTTTGCTTATTCATCTTCAATATATGCTATGTATATCTTTATATATATGATGTCATGTAATTTATGTATCTAGTATATGATCTTTGTATTATTGCCATTGTATCGTTTAAATGCATGCTTTATTCACTTATTATTGCAATATTCTATTCCATAATGATAATGTGATTCCTCATGCATTAATTAAAAAACAAGATTCCAAAGTTTTCAAAAATAAAAAGGTAATGCTTGGTGTTTGGAAGCTTCGAGAAAAGTAGTGCCCTAACTTATTGGGTTACAATTTTTCTCGTTGAGTTCGAATAGTCAAGTACCCTTCTAAGTTTTTAAAATTTTCAAAATACGAGCAACTGTCTTGAAATTTCAAAGCGTTGTGTCCTAACTTACTGGATGTGGCGTTTTGTCGTTTCGAGGTAAGGATTTCCAAAAAGGCTAACTTAGTGTCAAATATCTTAAAAATATTGTGTCCTAACTTATTAGATGTAATATTTTGTTTTATTCCCTAATTTTCAAAAATAAAAAATATTAAAAGAGGATTGCATCTTAAAATTTTTAATTTCCGACCTTAAAGACATTTGATAATTAATTAGGTACCAATTTTTGGGCATTACGGGGGTGCTAATCCTTCCTCGTATGTAGCCGACTCCCGAACCCGTTCTTTTTATTTTGTAGACCAAAACTAATGATTTTAAAACAAAATGTTTTAAAGGTGATCCAATCACACCTAAAAAAAATTGGTGGCGACTCCCGTTTTCGTTTTTCTTAAAGTCGATTCCCATTTTCCAAAACTCGATTTAAAAATGATCTCGACAGCTTAGCGACTCCGCTGGGGACAATAAGAGAGTCAGGCCGTGTAATTGATTAAGTCAGGCCGTGTAATTGATTATCTCTTGTCTTAATGTCGAAAATTAAAAATTTTAAAATTTAATCCTCTTTACATTACATGTGTTTGTATTATTGCATGTGTTGCTATATTCTGATACGCATTGCATTTGCATGATCATTGTGGTCAAACCCTTAAGTGGGAGTGAGAAACTACGCCTTCATGAGGTTTTCGCCTCCGTGCAGGATAGTGGATCACTTTTGGGATACATCCGTACCTATGGTTTCGTGAGATTTTCATCTCCGTGTAGCCATAAGGAAATGTATTCTCCTTAATTGAACTCGTTTCAAATGAGCCTATAATGGGTGAGAATCGAGGAATCTGCTGGTTCAGGTACCTCAAACTTTAGAACCAACCTCATATAGAAAAATCGTAAGAACCCAACTTAGTTAGAGTTAAACTTTAGATATTACCCTTATAAATTATCGTTGAGATTTATTGATATCATGTGATACTAACTACTTCTTTTCTTTTGTTTGCATGTCATTTTTCATTCACGAAGGTATCGATTCACGGTCAGTTTCTAAGTTAGGAAGTTTTATTATGGAGAATGGACTTCTTGATAGAGTGGAGGGCAACGCCAACGTCCATAGATGGTCTGAGCAAACTCAACTAGAAAAGGGAGACAGTATAACTATGGGATATGTGTCGGAGCTGTCAGATTATACTCGTATTAGTGTCACACAGAATAATCTCCAAGAGCTTAAGGAAATTTGGAATCAGTGGGGCAATGAGACCAAGCAGTTATTCTACGATAATTACGGAGACTTACCTTACTTGCTCAATGTTCAGGTAGATGAGCACTTGTTCTGAGCCCTTGCTCAGTTTTGGAACCCGATGTACAGTTGTTTCACTTTTGGGGAAGTAGATTTGGTGCCTACCGTGGAGGAGTACACTGCCTTACTTCGTTGTCCCAAGTTTCAGAATGATAGGATCTATTCTCGAGCTGCTTGTGTCCCTACCTTTTGGAAGATATTGATGACTATTACGGGGATGAGTGAGTAGTGGATCACGGCCAGAATTAAAGAGAAAGGTGAGTGCAAGTGCATTTCGTGGGACGCCTTGAAAGATCTGATTTTGACACACCCCGATGAGACGAAGAAGGTAGACGTTTTTGCCTTAAGTTTGTATAGACTGATGGTTTTTCCTAGGGCTTTGGGATATGTGGATGAGGCAACGACGAATCTTTTTCATCGACTCAGTAAAAAGGTCACTTCCGTCCCTGTGATTTTGGCAGAGACATTTAGGTCCTTAGGTGCATGTAGGAGGGCTGGTGCAGGTAGGTTTATAGGGTGTGCTCAGTTACTTTTGGCTTGGTTCTACAGTCATTTTCGATTGATTAATAGGATTGTTTGTCAGGTTTTCTTTGAGAACTACTCCCTGTTAAAAGATATAGCAGCCTCATCTAGGAAAGTGGATGTGGCAGAAGAGAATTGGATAGTGCTACTTCAAAACCTTCAGTCGAAAGATGTTGAATGTAGGGCTCCATGGATGATTCCTGGCGAGATACTTTATCGATGCGGCGTCTTTGATTGGGTTCCCCTATTGGGAATTTGGGGTGCCATTGGTTATGCCCCTTTTCTCGTGCTAAGGCAGCATGGATTGAGGCAGTTCGTACCAGGGACTCATGGGTTGGCTCAAAGTGAGTTTGTATACAAAGGAGCAGATTACAAGAGGAAGGTTAGAGAGGTTTCAAGTGCTTGGAATAAGATTTTTCGGTTGAAAAGAGTAGCTATTAGCCCTGCTACGACACCGGAATATGTCGAATGGAGAGGCAGAAGGATTAATGATAATATCCCTAAGCCAGGCGTGGAAGGAGCTCGACCGATAGAGGAATATTTTCAAGTGATGCCCTTGGAGTTAGAAATTATGAAGCAAGAGTTCGAGAGAAGGAACTTGGAGCTCGAGAAGAGGATAGCAAAACTTGAAAAAGAAAAGATGTACTTGAGCTTAGATGTCGATGTCCAAAGGATGGAGGTCGAGAAGGAAAGGAAAGAAAAGAGGAAGATCGAGGAAGATCGAGATGATCTAAAGGAGCATTACAAAAAGGCACAAGTATCCTTGAGGAGAGCGAGAGTAGGAGGGTCTTCAGACCAGTTGCAGAAAGAGGTCCAAGAGGAAAAACCTAGAGCCGAGTATTGGGAGAGGAAGTTCCAAGAGATGCAGTCGCAGAAGTTGGCATTAGAGGAAGAGAATAAAGGGTTGAAGACCAAGGTAACTGAGCTTGGAAGATCCCTTCGTTGGCATCAAAATCATGATTATACGGTTGAGTTAAAAGAGCTAAAAAGTAAGGTTGAAGATTTGGAAGTGACATTGCATGATGGTGAACTTTGGATTGAGCAGCTCGAGGCATAAGAAGATTATCTGAAGGGAGAGCTTCATCAGTCTAGAGAACAGGTCAGAGAAAGGGATCACGTCATGGGTGAGGCCGTAGCCCAGATTCGAGAGGTTGCTGAATATGTGCAAGACTTGGCAATACGGGCTGATGTATTGAGTCTGATGTACGGATCGTCGTCGGATATAGGATGAGAGTTAGCCCTTTTATTAGATAGAGTTAAAACTTTGGGCATTAGGGCAAAAGCGTATTTGTAATCCTCTTATATGTAGAGATATTCTTTTTCTAAATAAAGTTTTCTAAATGAAATTGAACCAGAATCGATACCCTTTTTGCATTCATGCGTTTGCATCTCATAGCATTTCATCGCATCGTTTGCATTCAAAGTTATAGAAAGACCCTAATTAGTTAAAGTTTACTTTAGAAGGTAGAAAAGAAAATCTAGAAATCACACATCCTTACGGCACTCGCACTAAAACTAAGAGTATGGATCAAAGGTTCGAACAATTGCAAAAGGATATGCAAGACCAATTGCAAGAGCAGTTGGCCAAAATGCAGAATGACATGAGGGAACAAATGTTAGAGGCTCAGAGGAATATGATGGCTGAAATGGCTCAGCTGCTGAGGACCACTGATAAAGGAAAAGTTCCCATGGCAATCACTGAAGAGGAGAATGAAGGTCGTCCTCCGGGTTTTACTCTGCCTCATGTGCCACTACAAACTGAGGGACCTCCTAGAAGGCCATCTGTCACTGTAAGGCCTCAACATGGGCCGGTTGATGCTGGAATCCTCGTAAATTTCCCATCTGGGTTGGGAAATAATTTGGGTGATAGCCCGATCAACCTTATCACTCTTGATCTGGATCTGATGGAGAAAGAAAGAATAGCAATCGAATCCTCAAAACAGTTAGAGGATCGTTGCAAGTTGTTGGAGGAGAAGTTTAGGGTTTTGGAAGGCGCTGGTAATCATCATGGGATTGATGCCAAAGACTTAAGTTTGGTCCCAGAGTTGGTGCTTCCTCACAAATTTAAAATGTCGGAGTTTGAAAAGTACAACGGGACTACTTGCCCAGAGGCACACATAACAATGTTTTGTAGAAGAATGACCGGGTATGTGAACAATGATCAACTATTGATCCATTATTTTTAAGACAGCTTAGTAGGAGTAGCCGCTAGGTGGTACAATCAGTTGAGTCGTGCAAAAATCAGTTCATGGAGAGATCTTGCACAAGCCTTCATGCAACAGTACAACCATGTGACTGATATGACGCCAGACAGGATCACCATGTTATTTATCAACATTTTGATGGCGTCGTTCATCACTCACATGATTGGAAGCACCACGAAAAGTTTCGTGGATACAGTTATAGCAGGAGAGATGATTGAGAACGCCATAAGGGGCGGTAAAATTAAGGGGGAAACGGCTAAAAGATCAGCCCCAAGGAGAAAGGACAACGAGGTGAATAACATGAATAGTCTCAACTCGAGGACAATCACAGTTGGTCAACCCAAAGCAGCTTCGGTTGAGCAACAAAGTACTCAAAGACAGGAATCGGGCACAAGACAGAATTCGAAAAGGATGCAATTCACGCCTATTCCTATGACGTATCATGAGCTTTATCAAAGCTTATACGATGCACATGCCATTGCTCCATTTCACTTGAAACCGCTACAGCGACCGTACCCCAAATGGTATGATGCAAATGCTAAATGCGAATATCATGCGGGAATACCGGGGCATTCGATTGAAAACTGCACCGGATTCAAGAAAGCCATGGAGAGGCTTATCAAGATGGGGGTTGTGAAATTCGATAGTACCCCTAATGCTGAAAATCTGTTACCAGATCATGGCAATCAAGGAGTGAATGCCATTGATGAAACTAGGGAAGGAAGAATCAAGGAAGATGTTGCTAAGGTGAAAACACCCATGAAAGTAATATGGGAGGAGATGGTGAAGAGAGGTATGTTGACCTCTGGAAATGGGAGAGAAATAATGGGGAACTATTGTGAATTCCATGGAGAGGTGGGTCATATGATCCAAAATTGTTAAGAGTTCAAGACCATGGTGCAAAGCCTTATGGTTAACAAAGAGATAAAGATTTTTTAGGGTAGTTCTTGCAAAAGAAAAATATGTGTGTTGGAAAATGAACGACAAGGAACTAGCCGATCAAGAATTATTATTTCCTTGCCAGGAAATAATAAAGTGGGTGCGCAAATCGGGCCCAAGATCGTCATCCATAAACCCAATCCTTTCCCTTACAAGGATGACAAGAGTGTGCCATGGAGTTATGATTGCAGTGTAACAGTACCTAAGGGGGAGAGTATAGCCAGTGCGTCTAGGGGCATGCAAAATGAAGGTTCCCATACACGGAGTGGGAAACGTTATGATACAGGGGGCGTTAGAGTGGAGCCTACAAAGACAAAAGGTGTCGAGGTTGAGAAGGAGAAAGAGACCGAAGTACCCGTCAATGAGCCAGTGAAGGAGGAGGAGGCTAAGGAGTTCCTAAAGTTCCTTAGGCATAGCGAGTATAGTATGGTTGAGCAGTTGCGTAAGCAGCTAGCACGTATATCAGTATTAGCCCTACTTCTGAATTCTGAGGTGTATTGGGATGTATTATTAAAGGTACTTAATGAAACATATGTCACCCACGATATATCCGTTAACAAGTTGGACCGGTTGGTAAATAATATCAGTGCTGACAATTTCATCTACTTCAATGATGATGAAATCCCACCCAGAGGTATAGGGTCAACCAAAGCCTTGCACATCACTACACGATGCAAGGGATACACGCTTCCAAGTGTACTCATTGATAACGGGTCGGCTTTAAACGTCCTTCCATTATTCACATTGAACAGATTACCTATTGACAGTTCGCATATGAAAACATGTCACAATGTGGTAAGAGCCTTCGATGGAACCGAAAGGAAAGTGATGGGACGAATTGACATCCCTTTGGAAATTGGGCCAAATACATATAAAGTTGACTTCTTGGTGATGGATATCAAGCCCTCCTATAATTGTTTATTGGGGAGTCCATGGATACACTAGGCAGGAGTGGTGCCCTCCTCATTGCACCAAAAATTGAAGTTAGTGACAGATGGACGGTTAATAACCATCAATACGGAGGAAGACATTATAGCAGCAGTCACTAGCAAGGCCCCTTACGTCGAGACGAATGAAGAGGCTATTGAGTGTTCTTTCCACTCTTTAGAAATCATCAATGCAACCTTCATTTTGGAAGGAAGTGAGGTGCTGGTACCCAAAATGTCTAGAGCCATAAGGATGGCCCTACAAATGATTATGGGAAGGGATTATTGCCAGGAAAAGGATTAGGGAGACGGTTGCAAGGAGGGATTCAAATCTCAAAACTGATTGAGAAGAAGGATCGCTTTGGTTTGGGCTTCAAGCCAGACCATAAGCACAAGAGGTAAGAAATTGAGAAGCGCCAAGCAAGAAGAAAGGCTGTTTAAATGGAGGAGAAGTAGAGTGGGAACCGATGACATTCCCACCTATATTCAAATCCTTTAAGTCAGGAGGGTTGCTGGTAGAAGAAAGTCATCAAATTAATGCTGTACACAATGAGGGATTGGAGCAAGGAAGCCTCGAGGGTATTCGCCCTTACGAACCAGGGAGCTCTCTAAATAATTGGACTGCGGAGGACCTTCCTGTAGTCTTTAGGAATTTTTCAGAGTAATTCTCAAAACATGTCTGTTACTCTAGGGCCTAGGAGTAGTAAGATTACATTTGTGAAAATAGGCTTACGTTCATTTATTATTATTTTAATAAAACATAAATATGTTATCAATTTGGACGAATATGGTTTCATTTTTATCAACCAATAATTTTTGCAATTCTTATTATTTTATTCATAGCACATAAACAATCATTCTTAGATTCATTCATTCTTCGTATATTCTTTCATACCCCGCAGGTCCCTAGATATCAATGATATGAGCACTAATACTGCAGCTCCTGATTTCTCTTGCGAGCAAGACATGTGTTTAGAGGAACCTCAGGATTTTGAAGATGTTCAAGATTGTGATGTATCTCTTGATCTGTTAAGAATGGTAAAACAGGAGGAGAAACAAATCACACCACATGAGAAAGAGGTAATAGAGAATATAGCCCTAGAGGAAGGGAAGGAGTTGAAAATTGGAACACTGATTACCGAGGACACAAGGCAAGGGCTGATCGAATTATTACATAAGTTCAAGGATATCTTCACATGGTCTTATCAAGATATGTCAGGTCTAAATACTGATGTTGTGGTGCATCGTCTCCCAATAAAACAAGATTTTAAGCCAGCCCAACAGAAGTTGTGAAGAATGAGGCCAGATATTGTTCTGAAAATAAAGGATGAAGTCAAGAAGCAGTTCGATGCAGGATTCTTGCAAGAAGTAAAGTACTCCGAATTGGTAGCTAACATTGTACTAGTTCCTAAGAAAGACGGGAAGGTACGAATGTGTGTTGATTACAGAGATTTAAATAAAGCTAGCCCCAAAGATAATTTCCCTCTTCCACACATAGACACTTTGGTGGACAACACAGCAGGATATTCGTTGTTTTCCTTCATGGATGGTTTCTCAGGATATAATCAGATAAAGATGCATCCAGAGGACATGGATAAAACCATCTTCATAACCTTGTGGGTCACCTTTTTCTACAAAGTAATGCCATTTGGATTGAAGAACGCTGGGGCAACATACCAACGGGTCATGGTAAACTTATTCCATGACATGATGCATAAGGATATTAAGGTGTATGTTGATGATATGATTGCCAAGTCGCATACAGAAAAAGAGCACATTGAGGTCTTGAGAAGATTGTTCTTGAGATTGAGAAAATTTTAGTTGAAGCTCAATCCAGTGAAGTGTACCTTTGGAGCTAGATCGGGAAAGCTATTGGGTTTCGTAGTCAGTGAAAAGGGAATAGAAGTTTATTCAGACAAAGTTAGAGCAATACGAGAATTGCCTCCACCACAAACTTAAAAAGAAGTTCGAGGATTCCTAGGAAGGTTGAATTACATCGCTCAGTTCATTTCACAACTAACTGAGAAATGTGATCCTATCTTTCGCCTCCTCAGAAAGCATAATCAAGGTACTTGGGATGAGGAATGCCAGAATGCTTTTGAAAAGGTCAAGCAGTATTTGTTGAATGCTCCGGTATTATCTCCACCTAGCCCAGATAAACCATTAATACTATACTTGTCAGTGTTCAGTAATTCTATGGGATGTGTGCTTGGGCAGCATGACGAGTCAGGGAAAAAGGAAAAGGCAATTTATTACCTCAGTAAGAAATTCACTGACTGTGAAATGAGATATCCACCAATTGAAAAGTTGTGCTGTGCGCTGATTTGGACAACTCGGAGATTAAGACAGTACATGCTATACCATATCACTTGGCTCATCTCAAAGCTTGATCCATTGAAATACATGATGGAGTCAACAGCTCTAAATGGGAGAATGGCGAGATGGTAAATTTTGCTTTCAGAGTTTGATATAGTCTATATAAGTCAGAAGGCTATCAAAGGAAGTGCGGTAGCAAACTTTTTGGCCAGTAGGGCTCTAGAGGATTATGAGCCATTGAACTTTGATTTTCCAAATGAGGAGTTAATCTGTATAGTAACAACCGAAGATTCTTCTTGGAAGCTAAATTTTGATGGGGCTTCTAATGCAGTTAGAAATGGAATTGGGGCAGTCTTGGTATCCCCGAATGGCGATCATTACCCATTCACGTGGAAGTTGCACTTTGATTGCATGAACAATATGGCTGAGTATGAAGCATGCATCATGGGACTTCAAGCAGCTATAAAGCGAGGTATAAAAACCCTAGAAGTATATGGAGATTCTGCGTTGGTAATTTATCAGCTTAGAGGTGAATGAGAGACAAGGGACCCTAAATTGATCAGTTATCGAAAGGTAGTTTTGGGGTTACTTGAGGAGTTTGATGACATCAGTTTCAATTATCTCCCACGATATGAAAATCAAATGGCAGATGCTTTAGCAACCTTGGCCTTAATGATTAAGGCGAATAAAGAGGAAGAGATGAGATCAATTCAAATGAGCGTCTACGAGGCTCCAGCTCATTGTTGCAACATTGAGAAGGAAGAAAAGGATGATAACCCTTGGTATTAGGATATATTACGTTATGTGAGAGATCTTAAATACCTTGAACAGGTCAATGAAAATGACAAAAGAACTTTGAGAAGGATAGCTTGCGACTATGTCTTGGATGGGGATATCCTGTACAAGAGAAGGAAAGACCAAGTACTCTTGAGATGTGTCGATGCTGTGGACGCATGCAAATGGGTTCATGATGGCAAGACAAATCATAAGGTTTGGCTATTATTAGGCCACTATGGAAGGGGGCTGTATCAACTATACCAAGAAATGCCATAAGTGTCAGATTTATGGGGACAAAATTCATACACCACATTCACCTTTGCATGTTATGACTTCTCCATGGCCCTTCTCCATGTGAGGGATAGATGTCATTGGACCAATATCACCGAAAGCCTCGAACGGACATCGGTTTATCTTTGTGGTAATTGACTACTTTACAAAATGGGTAGAGGCCGCCTCTTATGCGAATGTTACTAAGTCACCTGTGAGTCGATTATTAAAGAAGGAGATCATTTGTCGGTATGGAATGCCTGAGAAGATCGTATCCGACAATGCATTGAACTTGAACAACAAAATGATAGCATAGGTTTGCGACCAGTTTAAGATCAAGCATCACAATTCTTCTCCCTATCGTCCAAAAATGAATAGGGCGGTAGAAGCTACCAACAAGAACATTAAGAAAATAGTGGGGAAGATGACTGAGACCTATAGAGATTGGCATGAGAAGTTACCATTTGCACTCCTGGCCTATCGAACATCTGTCAGAACCTCTACTAGGGCAACCCCATTCTCGTTAGTTTATGGGATGGAAGCAGTGTTACCAATTGAAGTAGAAATACCTTCTCTTCGAATTTTGACGGAGATAAGGTTAGATGAAGCTGAATGGGTTCAATCCCGATATGACCAGTTGAACTTGATTGGGGAAAATAGGCTAAGAGCCATTCGACATGGTCAAATGTATCAGAAGCGAATGATGTGGGCTTATGATAAGAAAGTTCGACCAAGAGAGTTCCATGAGGGAGACCTTGTACTGAAAAAGATCCTTCCTATTCAAAAAGAATTTAGGGGAAAATGGATGCCCAATTGGGAGGGGCCGTATGTCGTGAAGAAAGCCTTCTCTGGCAGTGCATTGATCTTAACGGAAATGGATGGGAAAAATTTACCCAATCTAGTGAACTCAGACTCAGTTAAAAAATACTTTGTCTAAAGGAGAAGAGAATCCAAGGCGAAAACCCGCAAAGGGCGCCTTGAAATTTAAAAAAAAAACAGAGAGGCCAAGGTGAAAACCCGCAAAGGGCACCTTGTAACCAAAGGGGTGGTGAGTTGAAAACCCGAAAGGGCAGCTCAAATTTTGAAGAGTACGCAGTGATCTTGTTATATTTGATTCAATAAAGAATGAAGCACGTTGCATATTGGGGCATCAACAAAGTACTTTGGATCTTTTAAACACATAGTGAACTCAAGAAAGTCTTCATGGAGCTGGTGTATAGACACTCAAGCGGCGATATCTTGGGCATCTAACTTTTATCCTGTTTGCTATCTTTAGATTTTATTTCTTCTTAAAGATAGGCTTTCAAATTAATTTCCTTTGTATCTTTTCGATAATTCATTCAAATCCAATTATTCTTAAAAGTTTATTCATCTTCCATTATTCTTTAAGTATGTTGCATTGAAATAATGATAGATGAACTAAATATGTTCACAAACGAAGTTTTGGACATTACTCTGGAATTTCTAGATAATACAAGAAACTAAAACAGGACAATTGTTTGAGAAATTCACGTAAGTAAGGGATGAAGGAACTCGAGGAATTTCTTTCTTCCAGTCCAAAAGGAAAATGGACAAAACCAACAATTCAATTCTAAGGAAAGATTGTCTTACAGACATCCTCAATGGATTGTAGCATTGGAGGAAGGGTACAGGCCTACAGGCTGAGTAAGAATAATTCTTTGAAAAGACAAATGAATGAATGAGTGGTGACGTCTAGGATAGAGGTTATCAAAGATGATGCACTTTAATCCCTTAAGCAGTAGGGTAATAGGCCACGGCATAGCAGATCTGGACTTCAGATGTTTATACTAAAGCCGATCCAAGATGGTTTGGCATCCTTGTGCTTACAAGGAGCAAATCGAAGACATAGCTGATTTGGCTTTCACGTGCTTATGTTGAAGCAAATCTAAGATGGTTTGGCATCTCTGTATTGTCAGAGAACAAATCGAAGTTTGGCGTCTCCATATTCGACGGAGGGTAGACACATAGCAGATCCAACCTTCAGATGTTTATACTGAAGCAAATCCAAGATGGTTTGGTATCCTTGTGCTTACAAGGAGCAAATCGAAGACATAGCTGATTTGGCTTTCACGTGCTTACGTTGAAGCAAATCTAAGATGATTTGCATCTCTGTATTGTCAGAGAACAAATCGAAGTTTGGCGTCTCCATATTCGACGAAGGGCAGACACATAGCAGATCTAACTTTCAGATGATTAGACTGAAGCAGATCCAAGATGGTTTGGTATCCTTATGCTTACAAGGAGCAAATCGAAGACATAGCTGATTTAGTTTTCGTGTGCTTATGCTGAAGCAAATCTAAGATGATTTGGTATCTGTGTATTGTCAGAGAACAAATCAAAGAAGCAGATTTGGCATCTCTGCATTCGGCAGAGAGCAGATCGAAGATATCAACATGACAGTCATAAGTTTACAAGCAGCAGATTAAAGATCATGATAAGACCGGTCAAATTTGGTCTTCTAAATCTTTGCTCGATTCCCATTCCACAGCAATCAGCAAAGAGGGGCAGCTGTAGTAGCCCAAATTTGACCGGGCCTAAATAAAACAAAAAGAAATAAATAAATAAATAAACATTTATTTAACAGTCCATAAAAGTCCAGGTTACAAAGCCCAAATAGTAAGGCCCAATATCTAAACATAACAGACCGACCCAAATACACCCGAGGCCCAACATATACACCAACCCAAAGTCAAATCGTGACCCAAATCTTAGCAGGCCCAGTGAGCCCCAAACACATGGACTCCAAATCAGAAGCTAGGGTTTCCTGGGAACTCAGCGCCGCAAAGAAATTCTAGAAGCTTCGGGCACTCTAAGGGACGCGACCCTTGATCTCGCGCAGATTCAACGGCCCTATCGTCACCACCAAGCGCGTCGTGATCTACCATCAGACATCGTGCCACCATCGATGCTCAAATCACGCCAGAATCGCGCTACGATCTCGCATTGGCTCCATCAACATGCAGACATTAGTGGTCGAGCAAGATCCTTGCGGTCACCTGCAAGAAAAGGAAAGAAATCAAAGCAAGATTACAGTAAATAGATTAGAACAGAGTTTGGAAAGAAATCTTTCGATTTTTTTCCAAAATAGACAGTAGATTAAGGCTATAAAGCCTTCTCTTAAATCTGTAAAAAAGGGGGGAGAGAGGGAAATACACCACAAAAGCATTGTACACCAAACATTTGCAATAATATTCAGAAGGTGATTATTCTTCATACTTTGTTTTCTCTTTTACGAATACACGAATCGTTTTTTTCAAAAAATCGTAACGTTTTAAAGAGAAGGAATTACCTGTGGAAGGACGAGGTTTTTTAAACCCTCAGACCACTGTGTACGACGGTGCGTGTGGCGCGTGTGCAGGTACTACACCATAGTCGGAGACCAAAGGCCGGACTTTCCCCGTTCTCTCCTTTTCAGAGAATTTTCAACTTTTTTTAAAAAAACCCGGTGTAAAATGAATTTGTGGCTTAAGTCTTAGTTTATATAGCCTCAATGAGACGACATCGTTTTTGCTTAATCTAATAAGCTCAAAACAGTGACGTTCTAAAACTTCCAGGATCAGCGGGTTGACCCATGACCCGGGAAGGATCCGCGTGTTTTTGGAGAATGGGCAAATTACCCGATTGATCCTCCCGTGTTTTCTGAATTTTCAGTTTGATTTTGTTTTAGTTTTAATTTAGCCCTAGTGTTCTAATTTTGTTTCAATTTGGTCCCATAAGTGATTTTTAAAACAATATCCAGAAAACGGCGTCGTTTAGGATTAGGGCAAATTGCCCAGGGAGTCCTTTGTCGTTTTTAATTCTTGCAAATCAGGCCCAGAATTTTTATTATTTTGCAAATTAGGCTTATAATTATATTTAAATTCAATTTTAGCCCTTTTTTATTATTTCAAATTTTGTTTTTTTTATATATATAATTTATTTATTTTAAAAAACTATACATATATTATTATCAAAAATACTATTTATATATTTGTATAAAAATTTTTGTTTATCATATATTATTTTCCTATATATATTTACATTATATTTTATTATATAACATTTATTATATTTTTATTATATATTACTTATTTTTTTTATTATATGTTATGTATAATGTATATTATCTATTATATTATTTATGTTTTATATTATTCATTATATTATTTATAATTTTAAAATTTGTAAATTATTATTATTAAATTATATTTTTAACTCATATTATATACATATTTCATTATTAATCATTTATTTATATATTATGTCTTATTTCATTTTAAACTGATATTTTTTATATATCATATGATTATTTTATAAATTCTTTTACATACTTTTTATTTTATATATTATTTTTTAAAAAAACTAATATATTTTTATTTTATATATAATTATTATTCTTTTGTAAATTTTTGTTATTATATATTATATATTGTATATTAAATACTATTTTAAAATTATCATTAAATATCATATTTTTATTTGTATTATAAGTATATTTCATTAACAATTACTCACTTTATTTTATATTTTTATATATACTAATTCTTTTATATATTTTTATATTGTATATATCATTTATGTATTAAATGTTGTTTTATAATTATTATTTGATGTTATATTTTATGAACATGTACATTGGTATTATATTACTATTTTTTTTATTGTGTATCATGCATCATTTCTTCATTATTACTATGTATGTTTGTATGTTTTGCTTATTCATCTTCAATATATGCTATGTATATCTTTATATATATGATGTCATGTAATGTATGTATCTAGTATATGATCTTTGTATTATTGCCATTGTATCGTTTAAATGCATGTTTTATTCACTTATTATTGCAATATTCTATTCCATAATGATAATGTGATTCCTCATACATTAATTAAAAAACAAGATTCTAAAGTTTTTAAAAATAAAAAAGGTAATGCTTGGTATTTGGAAGCTTCGAGAAAAGTAGTGCCCTAACTTATTGGGTTGCAATTTTTCTCGTTGAGTTCGAATAGTCAAGTACCCTTCTAAGTTTTTAAAATTTTCAAAATACGAGCAACTGTCTTGAAATTTCAAAGCGTTGTGTCCTAACTTACTGGATGTGGCGGTTTGTCGTTTCGAGATAAGGATTTCCAAAAAGGCTAACTTAGTGTCAAATATCTTAAAAATATTTTGTCCTAACTTATTGGATGTAATATTTTGATTTATTTGATATAAGTGAACCCTAATTTTCAAAAATCAAAAATATTAAAAGAGGATTGCATCTTAAAATTTTTAATTTCCGACCTTAAAGACATTTGATAATTAATTAGGTACCAATTTTTGAGCGTTACGGGGGTGCTAATCCTTCCCCGTACGTAACCGACTCCCGAACCCGTTCTTTTTATTTCGTAGACCAAAACTAATGATTTTAAAACAAAATGTTTTAAAGGTGATCCAATCACACCTAAAAAAATTGGTGGCAACTCCCGTTTTCGTTTTTCTTAAAGTCGATTCCCATTTTCCAAAACTCGATTTAAAAATGGTCTCGGCATCTCTAAATGGATAATTCTGTTTTTAATATGTGATATTAAATAAAAGGAAATATGATCCTGAATGTGTGTTAGGGTTTTTCCAGAGAAACCTAGGTATACAAGTTTTTTTTTTATGGACTTTGAAATTCGTTTTGTACATTTTCATTTTATTTTGATTTGAAACTAGCATTCATTTTAATGAAGATAGTACGGAGGATATGCATAACTGCAGAAGAATAAAATAGGATACGAGAACATTGTTTACTTTAATTTAATTTAACAACAAACAGGAATTATCACCTTTTTTTATCAATTAAGATTTATTAACTTTCGTATTATTAATAATTAGATTTAAAAAATAAAAATAGAGTAACTAAAAAGTACAAAAGCTGGAAAGATATAAAATGACAGGAAAGTTTCGGATGATAGTAAACCTAGATTTTAAGTCTTGAATAGTGAGAGGATGGATAATGACAACTCCAAAACTGCTGTTAGAAAGTAATTTCCAACTTGCAATTTAAGAACCTTTGCATGATTGAGTGGGAATTTTGAAGATAGAAGAGAAATAAATTTTAAATATGTTTGACTGAAAATAACATAAATTATCATTTTAATTTAGAAGAGAGAATTGTAAATTATTTCAAAATTACAATTTTTTTTCATTTTTTCTTATTAAACACACTAATAAAAAGAAAAAATGTTTGATTTTCCTCTCTTTTTTCAACTCATTCAATTTTACAATTTTTTTTCTTTTCATTCCACTCTATCAAATTACCATAAGAATTAAAAAGTGATTTAGGATTTACCTCTATAAATGCTTTAACTGATGAAATAAAAAGCAAGGAAATGATGGTGATCTGGTTGGGTGTTGAGTCAACTTTCAGAAATAAATTTCAAGACACAAGGGAAGGCCAAGTAGGCCCTTTTAACCCTCCGAAAGGAAAAAGGGTAAAGCGAATGGAATAGATTGATTTGCACTTTGGAAGGTTAATTGATACTATGTTTAGGATGCAAACCAAACGACATTGACTTAGACTAAAGAGATCACGCGTTTTCTAGATTATCAATTAGTAAGACCAAGTCAGCCTCAACTTATCTCTTAATTTATTTTATTTTTCATGTATTTAACATATTTAGCCTAAGATGCAAAAAAACATATTTAGTCTAAATCATTGCGTATAAAGTTTGTCAGGCTTATTCCTATGACATTCATCCTCCCATTTACTTTAAAATTTTAAACTTGGATATATATATGAAATGGTTAAATCATATTTAAATTTGATAATTATTCTTATATTAGGTTTTTAATTTTTTTATTTAAGTTAATCTTTGAATTTGATAATTGTTTCCATATTAGAGTTTAATTTTTTTATCCAAATTTATCATTGAATTTTTTTTATTTTAGTCCCTGAACTTTAAGGTTTTCAATGAAATATCAAGGATTAACTTAGACAAAAAAAAATTCAATCCATAATATGAAAACAATTACCAAGTTTTGGCCACAATTAATGCACTAACCCAAAGAAAAATTGTTGATGACTAGATGATCCCTTTTTAGTTAAAAAATTTGAACTCGGATATATATAGCCAGGAAAAACTTTTTTGGGGTAAACTACTTGAATGGTCACCCAAGTTTTAAGGTGTTTTATGTAACACCTTGATTAATTATATTCAAATACAAGTAAAACATGTGTATAATACAATACATAATCATTTTCAAGTCTTATACGGGCTTACGAAAGCTTTTTTGCTAACCTAAGGTCAAAATAGGACCAAATTGTAAAGAATTCAAAATGTCAAGTTGACATCACAACTTCGGGGGTTCCTCGTTGCTGCACAAGTCATTGACTAGGTCTTGTTGCGACAACAAGGGTCTGACGTCGTGACATGACCATTTATTTCTAAATGGTCCAAATTGGTACCTATTCCATCCACTCATTTATACAAGTTACTCCTTACATTCATTCAACCAAGCAAAGTACCATAATTTAATACTCTTTCCTAAGCATTTAATAGCATTTAACACAATTTATGCATAAATGTTACTTCCATTTCACCACTTCATTCAAACTTACAAGTAATTACCATGTTGATAACCTTTTAACCCTTTGGCATACTTGCATATACATATGGTCACAAATTTGCAACACCTCATGCATTTCAAATATACCAAATTACCAATTCTAACTTCTAAAGTTAACAAGTTCAAACAATATGCAAAATTGACCCGACCTAGGTACATGCCATATAATGCACCAAAGAGAGACTATATAAATATGGTTGAGTCGAGGATCTCTGGCTGGGTGCTGGAATCACTTCTGAAAACCTCTAGTTGTACCTATACTTATGCTCAGTGAAACAAACCGTACATTGAGCAATAAACCTCAATGGCATTTCCATTATTCAAGTCCGTTGCATACATTCAATTTGAATCCTATTTCTATCTAACCAATATACCATTCATGCCAATTCACAATCAACATGTTAATTAACATATACAACTAAGATTACCAAATATATCATATGAATCAATCCATACATCAATTCAATCTACTAATCTAAATATTATATCATGTTAAAATACTAGTAACATTGATGCTTACAACTTCTATTTGATTCACAACATTTGATATTATTAACATGTTATTTGCAAATCAAATCAATTGATTCACCATGTTTTCAAATCGGCCCTTCGGGCTCGTATATCCGGTTTGCATGATCTTTTTCGTGCTATTGATATTTATATATCGTAATTTATTGTTGTGTCACCATATCACATTATCAATCGAATTCATATACCATTTATACAATTTTACATTTTATACCCTTATTAACCTGACTCGGACTCAAATGGATATGTGGATTCCAACCAACACGCCAAGTTTGGCACATAGTGCCTCATTGAAACGTTTGAAGAAAAATACGTATAGCACTTATCGACATATAGTCAAAGTAACCCATACTCAATCTATCCTATGGCATGCTAACTATATATGACTCTGTCCAAACAATTAATAGGCTAATCAAAATTTCAATTTAATCACATAGTTCAATTCATACTTTAACATACTTAATTTATCATCAATTCATCATATGATATAACAAGTTTCAGCTCAATTTCATACCAATATCATATATCAATTAAGTCATGCTATTTTTTATTATATTCAATTTAGTCCTTTATCTCGATAATCAATCTCAAACATAACAATTCAATCGATCATGGTCAACTCACCTCAATACCATATTATGCCAAATATCATGAATATGTAATAATTAAATTGATCCTGAGTCATAGAAATATAAATTGAAAGCTCGCATCTTTCGTCGTTAGCTCTCATATTTCCTTTCCCTCTTGATGGCTTGTGTAACACGCCTTACCCGTATTCGATGCCGGAATAAAGTACGAGGCATTACCGGAGTTATACACAAGCAATCATGCAGAACCGAAACATAAATCTCCATCCAAATTAAAATTTTTCATATACATTCATATCGTCCCTACTACGAGCCTACGGGGCCTAAAACATACATTAGGAGTGGTTCGGGGCTAAACTGAGAACTTTCAAAATTTTTACAACACTTAGAAAATTTTCATGCTTTGGAGGGTCACACGCCCTTGTGGGTAGGCCGTGTTGTCTCACACGCCTGTGTCCTCAACCCGTGTAACTCTCTATTTATGACGTCATGTGCTAAATGAGGTCACGCAGCCAAGGCACACGCCCTTGTGCTAGGCCGTGTGGCGAATTTAATTTTCGCAATTAGGGTGCAGACTTCACACGGCCTGGGCACATGCCCATGTCCTATGGTCGTGTCTCTCATACGGCCGAGACACACGACCATGTCTCATGCTTGTGTACTTTCTACTGGGCATTCTGTTTCTCAAACCTAAGGTGCAGGGGACACACGGTCGGATCACAAGTCCATGGGGCAAACCATGTGTCACTGTAACACCCCATTCCCGTACCCGAGACCAGGACAAGGCACGGGGCATTACCATACACAAACATGGCATTTCTAGAAAATACGGGCTATAAAAATTTCATTTCAATTTAAAATCGATCAAACAGAATCGTGTTGTCCCAATTATGGACCTACGAGGTTCAAAACATGCATTAAAAGCAATCTGGGACTAAACCAAGAACTTTAGAAAACTTTAGGGAATTTCTAGGTTTATGCCTCACACGCCCGTGTGGAGGCAATACACACGCCCATGTGCATTAGGACACGCCCGTGTCCCTTACCCGTGTTGAATGATTGGAATTTATTTTTCATTTCGAACCTACATGGGTTTTCACACGACCGAACACACTCTCGTGTCCCTCACACGGCCTAGACATGTCTGTATCATTGCCCGTGCACAAAAACATGGACATTCTGTTTATGACGTCATAATCCATCTAGGGGCACACGGCCAAGACATACGCCCATGTACAAAGCCATGTCTTCCACACGGTTGAGACACATGGCCATGTCTCTGCCTGTGTGTTTACTACCATGCATGCTGACCTAAAAATTCAAGGTGCAGGGGACACACGACTAAGCAACATGCTCAAGGGGCAGGCCGTGTGTCACACACTGCCTAGACACATGCCCGTGTGTCTACCCGTGTGTACCTTCTTGGAGGCTATTTTTCCAAGCCAATGGTCACCTTCAACATTCATACACATATATAAACTTCAATGGTATTTAACATGGCCTAAATATGTCCATAATCTATCTCAGCATTGAACCTCATCTCATTGGTTTAGCACATGCTAGGTTATCCTTTTTGTATTAAGTATTATCACTTCAATAATTTCATATTATACTTGGCTCATTTTATAACTCATTGCCAATTATGACCTAACCATCTCCAAATGATTTGGCCACATTTCACATGTTTATTCATGATATACCACATTTAACCATCACATAAAACATTTAAGCATAACCATGCACAATTAGTAGGTTTACAACCTACATCAAAATGAGTCATATCCCATGGCCATATACAAAATGAATAAGTATATCATTGAAGCCCTTACATTGGCTAGCCAAATGACACATATAACAAAATGATCAAGAATCCTATACATGCCATTATAACAAAATAAAAGTTTCTATTTACCCAAGCAAGACAAGTTGATAGTGTTGACAATGATCCAACCGTCTCCCAATCTTCACAAGTCCTCGAGTTCTATAAGACAAGGGAAATGAAAGGGGGTAAGCATTCACATGCTTGTAAGTTCGAATAACGGAGAGGTAAACTTACCGGTTATTTAGCATACATCCATAATGGATATTCATGCCAAACATGCATAATATAATTTCCCTATCACATACACTCAACCATCAAGTTAGTCTCGTGCAAGTACATTATAGCATTAGTCTTAGATGAGCTCATCATTTCAAGCATTTCTATTTTCGTTCCTCATTTTAATCCCATTAAACTTCTCAGAATCTCGACGGATATCTTATTTATTGCCAAATCATGTGAGTGATCATTTTAAATACACACTCCTGTGAACCTCGCTCTTACGGTGGAATTACTATTCCAGGCTAAATTTTACGAAATGTAAACTCATAGAGTAATGTCGGGATTACCAATCTAGGCTAAATCCCTTACTATGCAATGTACTTTAATGAGCTCAGATCTGAATTACCAATCTAGGCTAAATTCAGACCCAAATTGAATTACCCGTCCGGGCTAAATCCATTTCAGCACATTATTCTTCGAGAGGCTCGATCACTAAAAGAACACTCGTCTGGGCTAGATCCTTTTTACCGTAAATTCATTTTGAGAAATCCATGGATTATCATGAAATGAATGTCTAAATTGTCATACATTCAAATATATACATTTTATGTATATTAAGAGTTTAATTCGAGTTACACGAACTTACTTGGTAATTGCTTCGGGTTCGTATTTCAGTTATTCTAAAACCTTTCGTTTTCCACAATCGACCTCTAGAATTGGTTCCTCGGGGTCTATATTAGTAAAAATAAATTATTAATACCTCATATTGTTCATTTTCGGCTTAAGACTCACCCCTAGGTAAAATGACCAATTTGCCCTAGCCTTTCACACTTTTTTCAATTTAGTCCTAAGGCTCGTATAATGAAATGCATGAAATTTCTAAGTTACCCAAGCCTAGCCGAATATTTTTCTTACTTATAGTAGCCCACATTTTCTTTCATTTCATATTTTTCTACCCATTTTCATAACTTTTACAAAATGGTCCCTTAAGCCATTTCCATGAAAAACTACTTAGTAAAAGTTGTTTACTATCCTTTAAACTCTCATATCCCTCTATAAATCATCAAAACACAAGCATCTCATGCATGGGTAAATTTTTTAACATGAACCCTAGCTTGAAATATGGGTAGAAATAGAGAGAATATGTTACCAGGATCTCAAAAACATAAAGAACATAAAAAACGGGGCTAAAGAATACTTACTATCAAGCTTGAAATGTTGAACCAAAACTCTAGCTATGGCTATAGAGAATTTCGGCAGCCACAAGGAAGATGATGGCTGATTTTAGCTATCTTTTTCCCTTTTTATTTCATTTATTACCAAATGACCAAAATACCCTTTCTTAATAACCTTTCAAAATTTTCTATGCATACCCATTTTTGTCCAAAAACTTAGAAATTGCGCAAATTGCTATTTAAGGCCTCCTAATTAATAATCCATATCAATTTCATACTAATTGCTTATAGAACCCAAGTTTTACAATTTATTCAATTTGGTCCCTAATTTCCAATTGGACACCTTATACTTAAAATTTCTTCATGAAACTTTAACACATGCTTATTTTCGTATCCTAAACCTCATAATAATCATAAAACAAATATTTTAATGTTAGATTTGTGGTCCTAAAACCACTATTCTGACTAGGCCCAATTTTGGGATGTTACATTTCTCCCCCTTTAGGGACTTTCGTCCTCGAAAGTCTTACCAGTAAACAAGTTCGGATATTGACTTCTCATGGCTTCTTCAGGTTTCCATATGGCTTCTTCCATTCCATGTCTATGCCATAAAACTTCCACCAAGGTTATATTCTTGTTCCTCAACTGTTTGACTTCTCGAGCCAAAATCTTTACCGGTTCTTCACCATAAGTCATATCCAGTCTAATCTTAACTTCAGTTAATGAAGGCACATGTGAGGGGTCCGACCTATATCTACGCAACATGGACACATGGAATACATCATGAATATTTTCCAAGTCGGAAGGCAATACTAAACGGTAGGCTAGCGGTCCAACGCTTTTAGTAATCTCATATGGTCCGATAAACCTTGGACTCAGTTTGCCTTTTTGACCAAATCTCAAGAACTTTTTCCATGGAAACACTTTCAAGAATACTTTATCTCCGACTTGAAACTCAATCTCTTTTCTCTTCAAGTCAGCATATGACTTTTGCCTATCCAATGTCGTTTTCAAACAGTCTCGTATCACTTTAACCTTTTCTTCAGTTTCCTTGACTAAATCAACTCCATGAATCTAACTTTCCTTGAGCTCTGTCCAATACCGTGGAGTTCGGCACTTCCAGCCATATAATGCCTCATAAGGTGTCATTTTTAAACTCGTCTAGAAACTATTGTGTAGGCAAATTCCACCAAAGGTAAGTATTTTTCCCAACTACCCTGAAATTCAAGAACGTAACACCGTAACATGTACTCGAGAGTCTGAATCGTTTGCTCAGACTAACCATCAGTCTGTGGGTGGAATGCTGTACTAAAACTCAACTTTGTACCCAAGGCTTCTTGTAGTTTCTTCCAAAATTTCGAAGTGAATCTCGGGTCCCTATTTGAAATAATCGATAATGGTACCCCGTGTAATCTCACAATTTCAGAAATGTACAAGTCGGCTAGTTTATCAAGAGAGTAATCAGTCCGTACCAGGATGAAGTGAGCCAACTTCGTTAATCTATCAACCATAACCAAAACAGTATCTTTCTTTTCTGGGGTTAACGGTATTCCAGTCACGAAGTCCATGGTAATCCTATCCCATTTCCATTCGTGTACTACCACAGGCTGTAACAAACCCGAAGGTACTTGGTGTTCAGCCTTGACCTATTGTCATATCAAACATTTCGACACAAATTCAGAGATGTCTCTTTTCATGCCATTCCACCAGTACATTTTCTTTAAATCATTGTACATCTTAATACTTCTCAGATGAACAAACAGACGACTATCATGTGCCTCTTGCAAAATTTTTCGAATAAGTTCGTCGTCTTTGGGTACACAGACCCTATCTCGAAACATCAAAAAATCATTAGAATCAACCCGAAAATCTGACTCAACACCCGTATCACATTGTGCTCTCCTGGCCTTTAAATCACTATCATTGATCTGAGCTATGCAAATTTCTTGTAGGAATGTCGGTCTGGCTTTTAACTTTGCTAAAATTGAACCATCATCAGACAACGTCAATAGTGAATTCATAGGCCTCAATGCAAACAAGGACTTCCTACTCAAGGCATCAACGACCACGTTTGCCTTTCCCAGGTGATAACCAATTATCAGCTCATAATCTTTAATCAACTCTAACCATCTTCATTGTCTCTGATTCAATTCCTTTTGAGTCATCAAATGCTTCAAACTCTTGTGATCTATGAATACACGACAAGCTTCACCATACAAATAATGTCTCTAAATCTTCAAGGCAAAAACAATAGCAGCTAGCTCCAAGTTGTGTGTTGGATAATTTTTCTCGTGTGGCTTCAATTGCCTCGAAGCATAGGCTATTACTTTGCCTTCTTGCATAAGCACACAACCCAGTCCATTCAAGGACGCATCACTGTAAACCAAAAATTCTTTTCCCGGTTCGGGTTGCACTAAAACTGGAGCTTTTGTTAGTAGTGTCTTTAATTTCTCAGAACCCTATTGGCACTTTTCCAACCATTCAAACTTAACATCTTTTTGCAGCAACCTTGTCAAAGGAGTTGCAATTATAGAGAATCCCTTTACAAAGTTTCGGTAGTAACCGGCTAAGCCCAAAAAGCTTATAACCTCGGTTACATTCTTCGGCAGCTTCCACTCAATAGTGGTAGAAATCTTATTCGAATCAACTCGGATGCTATCACCTGACACAATGTGACCGAGGAATCCGATCTTTTAGTGCCAAAACTCGCTCTTGCTAAATTTAGCATATAGTTACTTATCTCGTAAAGTCTCTAAGATAGTGCTTAAATGCTCTGCATGTTTGGTCTCATCCTTGGAATAAATCAGGATATCATCAATAAATACAACAACAAACTTGCCTAAGTATGGCCGAAATATCCTATTCATCAAGTCCATAAACACTGATGTAGCATTCGTCAACCCAAATGGCATCACAAGAAATTCATAATGGCCATACCTCATTCTAAAAGTCGTCTTAGGCACGTCCGGCTCTTTGACCTACAGCTGGTAGTAGTCGGATCTTAGATCTATTTTAGAAGACACAGTGGCTCTCATCAACTGATCAAACAGGTCGTCAATCCTTGGCAACAGATACTTATTCTTAATAGTTACCTTGTTGAGTTGTCGGTAGTCTATACATAATCTTATCGAACCATCTTTCCTTTTCACAAATAGTACGGAAGCACCCCAAGGCGAAAAGCTTGGTCTTGCAAAACCTTTATCCATTAGTTCTTGAAACTGTGCTTTTAACTCTTTCAACTCGGTTGGTGCCATCCTATACAGGGCAATAGAAATAGGTGTTGCTCCTGACACTAGCTTAATACCAAACTCTACCTCTCTACTAGGAGGCAAACCAGACAACCCTTCTGGAAACACATCTGGATATTCACGCATTATTGGTAATGACTCAATCTTCAACTCCGATTCTTTAGTATTCAGTACAAAAGTAAGGTAGGCTTTATACCCTTTTCTCATATACTTTTGAGCCCTCATTGAGGTAATCACAACCGGTGGTGTGTTCAACTGACTTGAATCAACTCGGAGAATTTCGCCATCTGAACATTTCAATTCAATATACTTGCTACCACAATTTACTATCACATCATGAATGGCTAACCAATCCATATATTACATCAAATTCATCGAAAGGAAAAAGCATAAGGGTAGCTGGAAAACAATGACCTTGAATCGTCAAAGGACAATTCTTACAAACTTTATCTACTAACACAGGCTTGCCTAAAGGGTTCGACACCTTGATTACAAATTTTGTGGGTTCCATAGACATATCCATGCTAGACACCAATTTCATACAAAGGTATGAATGGGTTGATCCAGGGTCAATTAAGGCAATGACATAGGTATCATAGATAGAGAATATACCCATAATGACATCAGGAGCTGAGGCCTCCTCTCACTGGAGCTCGAGCCTCTGATTTTACTGTAGAATCCTTGGCAACAATTCAACTGCGACTTGCACTTCAGGGATGTCTCAGAGGTCTACCTCGAGAAATAGGAGCATTCGGCTTCAGGGCTAATTTAACCTCTTTATCAGCTCGCTCTGGGAAATCTCTAAGAAAGTGGTCAAGAGAACCACACCTAAAACATGTTCCACTCTTCATTCGGCACTATCTGAAATAAAATTTATTGCAACTTTTACATCTCAGCTTTTGATCATCTACATTTCCAACACTAGTTACCATAGGGGAAGAAGACTTCGGGTTATGACATTTTGAGCTTCTTGCTCTACCCAAATATCCCACCGATGAAGTATAACGTTCC
This sequence comes from Gossypium hirsutum, assembly GCF_007990345.1. Lineage (NCBI taxonomy): Eukaryota > Viridiplantae > Streptophyta > Magnoliopsida > Malvales > Malvaceae > Gossypium > Gossypium hirsutum. The sequence goes on along the minus strand of NC_053431.1, from coordinate 77,481,150 downwards.
TGGTGACTCCACGATTTCTTTGTGGGAAACGAGTGCGTCTTACCACTAGATCTTTTACTTGAAACTCGAGCTTCTCTCATCGCTTGTTTTATTTCATTATTAAGCTCTTTGGCCTTCTTGCCCCGATCAGCTAATACAGTAAATTCTCATATCTTGACGATCCCAATTAGATACTTAATTTCCTCATTTAGACCTTCCTCGAAATGCTTACAGATTTCTACCTCTGTTTGAACCCATTCATTCTCATACTGACTTAACCTTATGAACTCTCTTTCGTATTTTAACATGGTTCTATTTCCTTGTTTGAGTTCTAGGAACTCCTTTCGCTTCTGATCTAAGAACCTTTGACTGATGTATTTCTTTTTAAACTCAGCTTGGAAAAATTCCCATATGATACTCTCTCTCGGTGCCATCAAGGATACAGTCTTCCACTAGTGGTGTGCAGTGTCTTTCAATAGCGACACTGTGCATTTCAAATTTCCTCAGGAGTACATGACAGTTCGTTGAGAACCCGTATGGTATTCTTAAGCCAAAACTCATCACATTCCAGATCGTCACCAATCGTGGCCCTAAACTCTTCGGCTCCATATTTCCTAAGCGTATCCACTAGAGCCTTCCCAATTCTCATAGGTGCCATACATTGTGGCACTTCTTCTTCAGGTCAAGTAGGGGGCAAAGGAGGTCGTGGTATATTGGGGGGATTTCTCAAGTAATCCCCAAACCACTCATCCACCATCTCGAAGAAGGCAGCCTTTGCCTCTTCTCGACCCTCAGAGATAGGCCTTCTACTACTATTAGAAGTAACTCATTGTACGAAAGCTAGAGCATGGCTCACAGCTCCCTTGGACTCATTTTGGGCTTGATCGGAAGACATTTACTATATCCAAATACAATACAAAGGGTTAGGAGATGTCACACTATCATAACTTATATAATGGCATGTATAACTAGACTCGTTACATGCTACTTTAATCCGAGAATCGACTAAACTTTAGCTCTAATACCACTAAATATAACACCTTATTCCGTACCCGAGATCGAGACAAGGCATGGGGCATTACCGTACACAAAAATGGCATTTTTGGAAAATACAAGCTATAAAAATTTCATTTCAATTTAAAACCAATCAAACAGAATCATATTGTCCCAATTATGGACCTACGAGGTTTAAAACAAGCATTAAAAGCGATCCTGGACTAAACCGAGAACTTTAAAAAAGTTTAGGGAATTTCTTGGTTTAAGTCTCACACGCTTGTGTGGAGGCAATACACACGCCCATGTGCATTGGGACACGCACATGTCCCTTACTCGTGTTGAATTATTAGAATTTATTTTTCATCGCCTGTGCCCAAAAACATGGACATTCTGTTTATGACATCATCATCCATCTACGGGGACACGACCAAGACACACGCCCTGTACAAGGCCATGTCCTCCACACAGTTGAGACACACGACCATGTCTCTACCCGTGTGTTTACTACCATACATGCTGACCTAAAAATTCAAGGTGCAAGGAACACATGGCTGAGAACACACCCAAGGGGCAGGCTGTGTGTGACATGCCCGTATGTCTACCCGTGTGTACCTTCTTGGAGGCTATTTTCCAAGCCAATGGTCACCCTCAACATCCATACACATTTATAAACTCTAATGGTATTTAACATGGCCTAAATATCTCCATAATCCACCTTAGCATAGTCTACTGCATGTTAACCTCATCTTATTGGTTTAGCACATGCTAGGTTATCCTTCTTGTATTAAGGATTATCACTTTAATAATCACATATTATACTTGGGTCATTTTATAACCCAATGCCAATTATGACCTAACCATCTCCAAATGATTTGGCCATATTTCACATGTCCATTCATGATATACCACATTTAACCATCATATGAAACATTTAAGCATAACAATGCACAATTAATAGGTTTACAACCTACATCAAAATCAGCCATATCCCATGGCCATATACAAAATGAATAAGTATATCATTCAAGCCCTTACATTGGCTAGCCAAATGACACATATAACAAAATGATCAAGAATCCTATACATGCCATTATAACAAAATAAAAGTTTCTATATACCTAAGCAAGACAAGTTGATAGTGTTGACAATGCTCCAATCATCTTCCAATCTTCACGAGTCCTCGAGCTCTGTAAGACAAGGGAAATGAAATGGGGTAAGCATTCACATGCTTAGTAAATTCGGATAATGGGGAGGTAAACTTATCGGTTATTTAGCATACATCCATAATGGATATTCATGCCAAACATGCATAATAAAAGTTCCTTATCACATACACTCAACCATCAAGTTAGTCTCGTGCAAGTACATTACAGCATTAGTCTTAGATGAGCTCATCATTTCAAGCATTTCTATTTTCGTTCCTCATTTTAATCCCATTGAACTTCTTGGAATCTCGATGGATATCTTATTTATTGTCAAATCATGTGAGTGATCATTTTAAATACGCACTCCCGTGAACCTCGCTCTTACGGTGGAATTACTATTCCAGGCTAAATTCCCTGAAATGTAAACTCATAGAGTAATGTCGGGATTACCAATCCAGGGTAAATCCCTTACATGACATGTACTTCAATGAGCTCACATATGAATTACCAATCCAAGCTAAATTCAGACCCAAATCAGATTACCCATCCGGGCAAAATCCACTTCAACAGATTATTCTTCGAGAGGCTCGATCACTAAAAGAACACCCGTCTGGGCTAGATCCTTTTTACTGTAAATTCATTTCGAGAAATCCATGGATTATCATGAAATGAATGTCTAAATTGTCATACATTCAAATATATACATTTTATGTATATTAAGAGTTTAATTCGAGTTACACGAACTTACTTGGTAATTGCTTCGGGTTCGTATTTCAGTTATTCTAAAACCTTTCGTTTTCCACAGTCGACCTCCTGAATTGGTTCCTCGGGGTCTATATTAGTAAAAATAAATTATTAATACCTCATATTGTTCATTTTTCGGCTTAAGACTCACCCCTAGGCAAAATGACCAATTTGCCCTAGCCTTTCACACTTTTTTCAATTTAGTCCTAAGGCTCGTATAATGAAATGCATGAAATTTCTAAGTTACCCAAGCCTAGCCGAATATTTTTCTTGCTTATAGTAGCCCACATTTTCTTTCATTTCACATTTTTCTACCCATTTTCATAACTTTTACAAAATGGTCCCTTAAGCCATTTCCATGAAAAACTACTTAGTAAAAGTTGTTTACTATCCTTTAAACTCTCATATTCCTCTATAAATCATCAAAACACAAACATCTCATGCATGGGTAAATTTTTGAACATGAACCCTAGCTTGAAATATGGGTAGAAATAGATAGAACATGTTGCGAGGATCTCAAAAACATAAAGAACATGAAAAACAGGGCTAGAAAATACTTACTATCAAGCTTGAAATTTTGAATCAAAACCCTAGCTATGGCTATAGAGAATTTCGGCAGCCACAAGGAAGATGATGGCTGATTTTAGCTATCTTTTTCCCTTTTTATTTCATTTATTACCAAATGACCAAAATGTCCTTCCTTAATAACCTTTCAAAATTTTCTACGCATGCCCATTTTTGTGAAAAAACTTAGAAATTAGGTAAATTGCTATTTAAGGCCTCCTAATTAATAATCCATAACAATTTTATACTAATTTATTCTAGAACCCAAATTTTGCAATTTATTCAATTTGGTCCCTAATTTCCAATTGGACACCTTATACTTAAAATTTCTTCATGAAACTTTAACACACGCTTATTTTCGTATCTTAGACCTCATAATAATCATAAAACAAATATTTTAATGTCAGATTTTTGGTCCTAAAACCACTATTCTGACTAGGCCCAATTTTGGGATGTTACAATCATACACGGCCTAGACACATGCCCGTGTGTCTACTCGTGTGGACAATTTTGAGGCTATTTTCCAAGCCATTTGCCTCCCTTATATACTCAATCACATACATAACTTTAAAGGCACTTAATATGGCATAATTGAGTACTTAGACACATTAAAACAAGTCATGATTATGACACTATCATATCAACTAGTACATACACAAGACACTACACTTTTTCAAGCCCAAGCCTACAAATTCTCATGCATTAAGAATTATAAATTTACTTCCATTTTATACATTGGAACCTTAGTTATCATCGTACCAACACATCTCAATTAAATCAACAGACATTCATAACCAATAACATAACCCATCATATACACAATCACAAACCACATCTCAAGGGCATAAGCACATGCATGCATGTATAAATAGGCTTACAACCCAATAATCAAAATAACCCATATCTCATGGCCATATACAAAATGAATCATAATATTATCATAAGCCAATATATTTGGCCAAATCAAATGACACATAACAAAATGACCAAGTCCCCTATACATGCCATATTCAAAATATCGAAACCAACTATACCCAAATCACTAAATTGATAGTGTGATCGATGCTTCGATGGCTTTTGATCCCCGAGCTAGCTTGGCGACACTATACGGAATGAAAAGGAAGGGGGCAAGCTTTAAGCTTAGTAAGTTAGCATGTAAATAATAATCAACTTTAAACATACAATAACATACACATACATAATGTAAATTAGCCCAAAATCATCAAATGATCATAGACATATCTTACTCATCTGCGTCCTTGCCAATGATGCACCTTAAATCGAGATCATTTCTCATGAGTTTTGTGTACGTACCTGTACCACTTCATAACATATTCATAACCTTTTCACACATTTGACACAATCTTTAAATCACCTGTTGAACCACTTGGAATACTAAAGGATACTCGAGAATCACATACACATAGAATCATACCAATACCATATCCCAGATATGGTCTTACATGGGATCTCACATTGATGCCAATAGCCCAAAAATGGTCTTACACGATTCTCATATCAATGCCATATCCCGGACATAGTCTTACACGAAATCTCATAACAATGCCATATCCCAGATATGGTATTACATGTAAACTCATAACCCTAATGTCATGACATTTGTATCCTAACTATTCCTAAGATTCAACCGGGAATTTCACCATATCGAATCTTTGCCTAACGAATCCATAATGATAATTGTACAAGTCATGCAATAAAGAAATATTTAATACATAATATAAGTTGCATTATTTACACACGAACTTACCGCAGTACAAAATATGGCTAACTAATTTGATTTAGTCCACAACTTTGTTCTTTCCCCGGTCTAGGTCCAGACTCCATTTTTCTCAATCTATAATAGCAAATTTAGCTCATTTAATTATCACATTGTTCAAATCAGCCAAAAAACCATACTTTGGAAAAATTATAGTTTTGTCCTAAACTTTCACATATTTACAAATTAGTCTTTAGGCTCGTAAAATGAAATGTCCTCATTTTCTTTGTTACCCAAGCCTAGCCGAGCCTATATCATGTTTATACCAGCCCACATTTTTCATCAAATCACATTTCTACTACCCATTTTTATAACTTTTACAAATAAGCCCTTTTTAGGTGTTTTCATTAAAAATCACTTAGTAAAAGATGTTAATCACACATCAAACTTTCATAATCTACCATGAAATATCAAAATACATGCATATCACACATGGGTCAAACCCTAAGCATCAATCCTAGCTCAAATAAATGGAAGAAATGGCTAGATCGGTTGATAACAACTTCAAAAATGTACAGAACATTAAAAACTAGGCTAGAATGCACTTACCATCAAGCTTGAAAGTTGAAGAAACCCTAGCTATGGTGACCTTAGAAATTTTGGCTATGGCATGGAGAAGATGAGCAAATTTTGACTTAATTTTCATTTTTTATTCTTTTAATAACCAAATGACCAAAATGCCCTTTTTACTAAACTTTCAAATTTTACTTATTCATGCCCATTTTTGTCCATAAAAATAGAAATTGGTCAAATTGCTATTTAAGGACCTCTAATTAATAATCCATAGCTATTTCATGCTTAAAGCTTCTAGAATCACATGTTTTGTAACTTTTGCAATTTAGTCTTAAAAATCAAATTGGACACTCTATCAACAAAATTTCTTAACGAAACTTTCATACAATCATGCAAACATATCATATACCTCAACACCTTCATAAAATAATTATTTCTACTTCAAATTTGTGGTCTCGAAACCACTATTCTGACTAGGCCCAAAATTAGGATATTACAGCTTATCGTCGTCTTTAGTTACGAATAATAATTCAACAATGACACAATATCAAATTCTATCCATATCACATTCAAATACAAAATCAAACATATTTTACAATTTAATCAATTTAGCCCCTAAACCTAGGCCAAGCATAACTTTCAATATCAAGCTCCAGATTAAAATTCGATTTCACATTTACTCATTAGGGACCTTTTACTTTTTTACTCTTACCATAATTTTCTAATAATTTACATTTTATTCAATTTGGTCTCTAATGTAACAAAAACTAACAATCAAGCTTGGTAAGCTTTACAATTTAGTCATTTTCCTAATCTAAACTTAATTTCTATCAATTTCACACCTAATTCATCAAATTCTCCACAACAAAAACTTACCAAAATTTCACCAATCGAAAAAATTGATACATGGGCTAGCTAAATCAAGCTCCCATAATTCAATTTCCATAAAAATCAAAGAAAAATGGCTAGGTACTTACTTGCAAGTGAATGGTCGAATGCTTGAAAACCCAAAGCTTTCTTTTTTTTTCCTTTGGTTTCTACAGTTTGATGAAGAAGATGATAGCATCTTTATATTTCTTTCTATTTTGTTTTCTATTTATTCTTCAATTAACATGTTTAATCATAATTAATTAATCTTAATCATGATTTAACTTAATTAATCTATATATTAATTAGTCTAATGACATCTATCATCATCGTCCATTAACTTCTATTTTAAGATGGTTTATTAACCATTATAGTCCCTTGGGTAATTTTTATATAAGTCCCAAAGCCCTTTCCTAATTAAAAATCTATAGCGATTGGACTTTTACAATTTAGTCATTGAGCCTTAATTAGCCACTTTCTCGGCTAAATTACTTAACCAAATTTCAATTCATCTATTTACTAACTTTGTAAATATCTTTGATCAGCTTAGCTACATCTTCCACTTCCTAAATTAATTCTATGACCAACATAAGGGCATTCTACATCATAGACCATATAATGATTTGTGTGGAGCCATTTGAATGCTTGATTGGAAACTATTATTATACACAAACTCTTAATGGTACATAATGTTCCAAGCTAGATTCAAAATCAATAACACAGGCTCACAACATATCTTCCAACACTTCAATAACTTGCTCTGATTGGCCATCAAACTGGGGATGGAATGCTGTGCTGAAATTCAACCTCGTACCTAACAATTCATGAAACTATTTCCAAAGTCTCGAGGTAAAGTAAGGGTCTTGGTCAAAGATAATAGACACAGGCATACTGTGGAGTCTAACTATCTCTCGAATATACACTTCAACTAGCTTTAGAAGTGACCAATCAGTTCTAATAGTCAGAAAATAAGTAGACTTTGTCAATTAGTCCACTATCACCCATATAGCATTTCTTTTATTTGATGAATTTGGTAGACCAACCATGAAATCTATTGTAAATCATTCCCATTTCCATTCCAAAATTATAACACCCCTCACCTGTATCTATCGCTGGAATAGGGGTACGGAGCATTAGCGGACTTATTACACAAATAAACATACATTTCTCATACAATTATCAAATTCAAATACAAGTCACTCATATTCATTCATCAAGTCCCTAACACAAGCCTAACAGGCCCAAAACATGCTTTAGAAGTGGTTTGGGACTAAACCGATAATTTAGGAAATTTTTAGAAAACTTAGAAAAATTTTCAAAATATAGGGGACACACGCCTGTATGGCCCGGCCGTGTGTCTCACAAGGCCAAAGACACGCCCGTGTCATAGGTCGTGTGGACATTCAAAATGGGATCACATGGTCATGCCCCAGCCCGTGTCTAACCCAGTGTAACTCTCTGACTTGGGTCACACGGCCAACCACACACCTATGTGACCAGCCTCTGTACCCATCGAGATGGCCACACACACTCGTGTGTCAGGCCGTGTGCTAGGCCATGCCAAACCTGTAGGGTATACTGACTTAAGCCGCAAGGCCAAGTCACATGCCCATGTGCTGGGCCGTGTGGAGCAAACTGACTTGATTTCTAATTAAACACCAAGGGACACACAACCATGTCACCTGACCATGTGTCACACACAGTTGAGACACACGCCCGTGTCTCTGCCTATGTGGACAAAAATAGGCTACTTACCAAGCTATCTTTCTCACTCAAATTTGCATACACCTATAAAATCCAAATGGCACATAGTATGGCATAAATAGGCATTCAACCAACCTCAACCAAACATAATTCATGCATTTCCATGCCAAAAACAGCAAGGCATACAAGTTCCACATTAGGCTATTAATTTTATACCAAATTCACATTCTCAATTCACTTAAATAGTTAACTTCATATATGCACTTTAATTCATGCATCATTTTACCCAAATCACAAGCTTACCAATTCTCAATTATTAACTATATGATACTTAAATTACCAAATGCATAACAAAGGCCATTTGCGCATATATATACATCACCAAATATACCAAAATAAGCCAACTCCCATGGTTATAAACCAAATCACACACTTAACATTTACAAGCCAACTCAATTGGCTAAATTTATTACCAAACACAAACCAAAATGGCCATAAGTCCTATACATGCCATATAACTAAAACATAAGCTCAAAAGTACCAAAGTAGAAGCTCAATAGTGTGATGCAATCTCTGACGACTCCCAATCTGAGCTAGCTTCGAAATTCACTTTAAAACATGGCAAAGTAAACAAAGTAAGCAAAAAGCTTAGTAAGCTCGTATAGTTAAAAAGTAAAAATCACCATTTAATCACCATTCAAGTAATATAACATAGTATACTTTAAAATCATGTAAATAAAAAGGTTAACATATATTCAATCATATAATTAATCAAGATCTCATAACTTTCATAGTTTCAATGCTCGTATAGTTTCTGTACATACCTGTATTGATATATTTATATATATATCTATTTCCCACCATTTCATATCTTCGATATACCTATTGAACCATTCAGAATACTATTGGATACTCAGGAATCTCGCACCCTAAGTGCCACATACATAGCCGAAGCTATCTCTATCTCATATCACATATAATGCTCACTCTCAAGCTATCAACAGGTCTGCTCACACAAGCTGACGGTCATGACAAAGCTATACAGTGCTGCTCACACAAACTGACGAGTATCCGTAACACATGCCGGATAACTCAGCCACCGGTAGGGCGTACGGACCAGTACCCAAACCCCTAATGACATGTCATTCGTATCCTAATCTATTCCTAAGGTTCAACAGGGATTTCACAAATGTCGGATCATCGTCGAACATATCCACAAGTTCATATTCACAATTTAAAATACAATTATATTAATGCTTATTAACATATGAACTTACCTCAATCACAAAAATGAAAAAATGTATCAATTAGCCCAACAATTTGTTTTTCCCCATATTTAAATCCAAATTTCACTTTTCTTGATCTAAATGCAAGAATTGAAGATGGCCGAATGGAAACCTTAAATAGTTTGTTTTTCTTCTTCAAATTCTGTGGATGTTGAAGATGAATGAAAATAATTTGATTTTGTTTATTTAATTTTAACTTTATTCACTAAATTACAAAATTAACCTTAAAAACTCTTATTAATTACACCAAATGCCAAGCCACTATCATCCACTATGTCAATAATTGGCTATTTAACACATAAGGACCTCCACTTTAAGGTTCCATAACTATTAGACACCTTTAGCTAATATAACTCCACTTTTGCACTTTACGCGATTTAGTCCTTTTTATCAAATTAAGCATTTAAACAAAAAAATTTCTTAACGAAATTTTCACACAATCATACTATCATACTATAGATATTAAAATAATAATAAAATAAATATTTCATCCTTGGATTTGTGATCCAAAATCATTGTTTAGATTTGACTAAAAACGGGTTGTTATAAGAATAGATATAGGCTATAACAACCCAATGAAAACTTGATGCTCAACTTTTACTCTCTAATAGGTCAAACATTTAGCAACATAATCGACAATCTCCCATTTCATTTTGGACCACCAATATGATTCTCACAAGTCATAGGAGATCTTCGCACTTCCAAGGTGCATAGTAAGGGAACCATCGTGAGCCTCGCATAAAATCAATTTCATCAATTCAACACTAGAAAAAACACTAATTCAATTGCCACATCAATACTGAAATTCTTATTATCAACTTGTTGAGAAAGCTTCAATTTCTCTACTAATTTAACATCGACAGATTGTGCCTCCTTGATCTAATCAAGCAACATGGGTTTAACTTTCAACTCAGCTAATAGTTTGACATCATCGTAAATACTTAACTGAGCGGGTTGAAGGAATATCCGGATGATATTTTACTGTTGGCATTTTTATATACTTGGATAATCAAAAGCCTGTATCCATCATTAACATCTTCAAGCTCAACTGATAGGTCGACTAATTGCCAATTTTCTAGTGTCCAAACACTATCATCTCAAGATCTGTGTCATTAAAACCCTTTGCTTAATATTCAACAACTCTTTTTCTTGGCCTCACAAATTTATACTTTAAATTGAGTATCCTTTTAGTATCACTAGCTTGGATTTTCCTAAAAATCCTCCTTTTCATGTCCTCTAAGGTGATATCATTCCTAAACATCATTTTAATAGGAGATTTCGATTGAAATACATCATCAAATAAAATAATTTATCTATTCAAGTGGATTAAGTCAATAAATTGGTTCAATGTCTTATTAATTGAGGCCATAAAATATTAAATTACTAACATCACAAACAATATTAAATTCAGTGATTTTTAATAACAAAGCATCAAACAAAAATAAAATTAATTTAATACATCAACTATAAAAATAAAACTTATAACACATAACATATTCAACAATTTATAATAATATAATACTAGAAAAGAAGACAAAACACTTACCATTTTACTATTAACAATTGTTAATAGCAATAATACATAGTAATGGTCAAATTATGATAATTTAAATAACACTTATAATAAAAAAATGAAAAAAAATCTTAAATGTAGAACAAATTGTACTAAGTTATGAAAGTAATTGGAATGTGTAATGCCCTCAACCTAATCTGATTAATCGGATCCGAATCTTGGGCTACACAATTACAGACACAAACTTGATTTAATTCTACGATTTACAGATAATGACAACTTAACTACAAATTTTCAAATTAAAATTCATGAGTAAATATAGATACAACATGAGGTAATTAAACTAGAATGATATCCAAATTGAAACCCTAACTTGATACAAATGCCCCGATAGAATTTATAAGGAGTATTTTAGTCTTTGAGCACGTCGTCAACTTGCTCTACATACATAAAAGCCTAAAAGGCCACTCCTTAAACATAACCCTAGCATCGTCCCTCCTAGCGCAGACTCATATCAGTTCACCTATAACAAAACATGCACCAATACAAGTTCATAAGAACTTAGTAAGGAAAACATCATTTACATGTGTTATTTCTTCACATCTTAACTAGTAACTTAGTCACTACCAAATACTCCCTAAATTTATATTCTCATTTACACATCAGATACCATACCTTGCTCAGAGCTCATTTCTTACCTATCAACATCTTTGATACACCACTTGCTTCTTTTAATCTGATCTTTCATAATTCTTTACCCGTTTCCTTTATAGCGGTCCATACGACCGAATCACCCTTACTCTTGTATAAGTAATTTTAAGCCGTCATTCCACAATCCATGTTTGATCACCTATACATAACAAGTACATTCCTTCTGATATATATGGTTAGAAAAATCCTTATTTAGAAAATGCTTCTTTTCCGTTTACCCATAACTTCTTCTTTATCTCATCACTTCATTATTCACAGTTGAATCATGGTCTTGTATAACACTTTATCATAGCTTATAAAGACACTATGCCTTATTAATCTTTCTAATCACATTTACAAGCCATGTTGAACGTGTCAAGCAATTTAATACATAATCTGTCAAGAATCATTCCTTTAGGTTACACCATTGCGAGCCTTACCAGGATATGCCATAAAGGAATTGCTTTCAGATTTTTCCATGTACACTGTTCTTTCAAGTTTTTTCCACAAAGGCTATCATGTTATAATTTTCCACACATGCTATTGATTTAATGTTCTCCACAAGGCGGGTTCTAAAGAGTGTGCCATGGATGTGTTCCTTACGGAGTTTGCCACAAAGGAATTCCTTTCATATTCCGCCACAAAGTCTATCATTGCAAGGTTCGCCACAGAGGCTATCCTTTCATGGTTCACCAGAAAAGCATCACTTTCATATTGTGCCACATAGGAGTTCATTTCCTAATGTGTTTAAGGTATGGATTTTCCTAAACTCATGTTATATGAGGTTTTGCCATCATCATCCTAGGACACGAAGAGAACCTCATTAGGTAATCATTGTCCTTTAGATCCTTTTAGAAGGTGCCATGGCCATGGGCTTTTCCTTCAATATTCATATCAAATATTGTGTTTTTAGTCCTGATGAGCCCCTTTAGACTCCACCGCAATGAACAAACATAAAATCTCTTGACAGACACTTTTTGCACTGACACAATTCACCTTCATCTTTAACTCCACAACTTACTCTTAATAGACCATACCTATAGCATACATCTAAAACACACATATAAGACCAACCTACTTCTCAGATTTCTTACCATAACATGCACTCAATCTATAGTTACATGACCATCATATTATACTTTTCTAGCTTCGGTTTCATCGTTCAATCAGTTTCTACAAAGATATCTCATGTGAACAGTATACATGCAAGAGTTAATGCAGAGACTCACCTGACAACCATGACCAACAGCTTCAACTCCAAATCCATTAAGGACCTACAACAACCATTGTTTATAAATCAAAAGAACACCATTAAAACTCATTCATAACCTTTACCTTGATCACAAACCCAGATAATCTGTAACCTCTCTAACCCAACCTAGACATTATGGCTAGATTAAGAAGGCTATACTAGCTACCGAAATGGTTAAGCTAACTTACGTTACTTTTGTATACTTTAAATAAACTCATTTTAGAGAAAAACCATATTTGCATTTTGAGTTATTTTTAAAGAGTTCATTTATTAGATAATGTATACTTAAGACTCATTTTATTATTGATAGTGTTGTTTAAGAAAAAAATATGTTTTCTTGTCATCTTCTTTGTAAAAACTCGATGTTAAACTAATGCAACTAAAAAACCATTTTTCAAGTCATTTTGGAAACTTAGTTGCCTTACCAATTTGTTTTTCAAAACTAGTTCATTTGCAATTCAGAAAAAATTAGGGAACAATGTTAAATTTTACTTAAGTTAGATATCATGCATTTTCCAGTTATTATGCTTGAGTAATCCATGCATGCAAAAATCCCCAAAAGAAAAGTTACCAAGCCACAAACCAGAAATAATTAAAAATTACAAGCCAAAACCAATAAAGACTTGATAGTACTTATTAAGAATAGTCTGAGATCCAAGGATCTCTAAATGCCGAGTCTAGTCCTAAATTTGAGGTTTACCTAAAAAGTTAAACACTATTGGGGTGAGCTTATGAAAAGCTCAGTGTGAGTCGAACAATTATTTAAACAAACACAAATATCAAATACAGTGAAACAAACTAGCTTTAACAGAAGAAAACATAACATCATAGGAGTTTTATATCATTGCATAGCCATTATCAATATCGATGTCAAACGGTGTATGAGTATGGGACATCATTCATTCGAGTAACAATTATTAATTTCGATGCCATTGAGCACAACACATATCATAAATTAATAACATTTGAATATGTCGTGAGCATGATGCAATGCAAAAAGGTTTTTACCCATACCATCTGTTACACACCCCGAGTTCCCAAAACCCGTCATTTGAACTCCAAAACATTATGGGCTTCAACCCGTTGTGGTTAAAACCACCAATAACAGTTTGCAAAAAATTATGCCAGTAAAAATGCAAACAAGCTGCTAGTAAAAATACAATAAATTGCCATTCCCCTCGGTACTCTAGGTGCAATGCACTAACTACGAATAATGGGGACTTAATATGCCTCCAGTACTCCACAGAACTCCTCCGTCAACCACAAAGTCTCAACCCAAAGCATATGCAATATGTCACAAAATCTTATACATAATCATATCTAAATACTTTTTACATTCATTTGACATGCTCAGCATGTCCTCAATAATCACATACTTTCAGTAAATGGAAACTGTGTTTCAATCTTTCAAATTACCATTATGGTGGTATCAATCAATATCGTTTAATTTCACATACTTTACGGATTTTCATTGTGCTTAAATAACATCCTTTTCAGTGTACAATATAACAAATATCGAATGCGTTTAAATCATACATAAGCTTAATATCTCAACACATTATATCATTCAATCAAACATTCTCATATCTCATAACTCAAATATGCAATTACAAACTCAATCAAACAATCATACTATCAAACTAGCAATTTTGCCAACATGTCAATCTTTTAAGGCTCGAAACATACCTGGTTCGGCCACTCACAAAATCAGTAATTTGACTATTAATCCAATCCAATCAGTAAGCTAATTTATCAAATATAACATGATATTTAACATTTTCAAATAATTTTATGAGTTTAGGAACCACACCTTATTTTTTGCTTCCTTACAGCACCCTAGCGAATCTTCCAATTTTCCTTAATAATTCCTTAAATGAACCAAAACCAAAATTCAATATGAATTCAATCAATTTACCATTAAACCAGCCCTCAAACACCCACTTATGAGTTCAAACCAATCCTTTAAATTATAATTATTTTATGAATCCAAACTAGTTAGATTTCTTACACTTATCGATGCGAATCGCACGTACAATCGTTCTTCGCCTTTACAGATGATTTGGGGTGTTTGGGTTAGAACATACTTCAATAATATACTAGAAAACTAGTATCTAATTAATGATTAAATTCCTTCATTTAATCAATTCATAAACTTTACCCAACAACTATGTCGAAATAACAAACTAGTTACCCTTAATTGCACTTACGCTGCATAATTTGTTGGATAAGATTGGTTGATTGATCAAGAATGTCTCTCACTAATTAACATGTGATTAAAGGCTAATTAGGAGGATCCAAGAACACAATTTAATGCTGGAAAAATATGGGAAAGACCCAAGAAACAAAACATTCCCCAATTTCAGTGAAGTCGGACATAGTGGTTTTGGGACCACAAATCCGATCCAAAAATAAAATTTATTTTAATTTTATTACATGGTTCGTATTATGTTAGAAATGTCATGTGAAGATTCTAATAAGGAAATTTTACTGATTGTGTGTTTAATTACGGGATGAACTAAATTGCATAAAATGCAAAGGTTGAATTCTAGTGGCTAAAAGGATTAAATAGCTATGGAATTCAAAACTTGAGGTCCTTATATGGTAATTAGACCATTAAAGAAAAGTATGTTGATATTTTCGTGACTTATCCATGGAAATTTAGAAAAAGGGCAAGGACTAAATTGGAAATTGAAAAATATTTAATTAATCAAAAAGATGATAAAAGATATCATCTTATTTTTTTCATCATCTTCCCAAAATTCTATGAAAAACCTAGGAGAGAGAGAAGAAACTTTCATAGCTTAATTGAGAAAGTTTTCTTGTCCCATTTTTAGTAATTTTGATATTTTTAAAACCAGGATAGCTTAATCTATCTATTTGGAGGATCAATTTGAAAAGTTATCCAGGTATGGAAATTAGGTCATGGATGAATGTGTTGAAATTTTAAAATTTATGGTAGAAAATGAAAGGTTGTTGATAGGTAAACAACTTTTACAAAGTGATTTTTGATGAAAACATAATTTAGGGACTAAAATGTAATGTTGTGAAAATTGATGAAAAATTTTGGAATTTATAGAAAATATGTCCTGTAAATTTTATGTTGAAATTTCGGTTAGGCTTGGAATAGGGAGTAAATTGCATGGATTTCATTTTCCGAGCCTAGGTACGAAATTGGAATTTATGGAAAAGTTAGGGGCAAAATAGTAATTTTGCTTAGGTTATAAATTGAGTCCAAATGAATATGAAATGTTTGAAATTGTTGATTAAAGTTATTTCTATAGATCCGGACAACACAAATTTGAGGTTAGATCAAGGGAAAGGAAAGGTTTCAGATTAGTAGATTATTTACGCGAACAAGTGTCAAGGTAAGTTCGTGTAACTTAATCGAGCATGTAAATATGTTAACTTGAATGTTATGATTGTATGCAATATGATTTATATTTACATGAATATTATAAATGTGTGAAATGATTACATGTTCGGAAATGTTTGGAAAAAGGGTAAAGTCTCGTTTGAATATTGAATTTCGATAGATAAATGTGATTGCCTTATAAAATGAGGTCCTGCACTTGTTGTTGACGGGATTTAGCTCGAACAAGTAATCCTATTGATCTCATTATAGAAAAGATTTAACCCAGACAGTTAATCCTGATATAATATATGTTACAATTAGGATTTAGCCTGGACTGGTAATTCTAATTGAGCTCTTCTGAGCATATGTTACATAAAGGATTTAGCCTGGACTAGTAATCCTGTAATACAATATGTGGCTCGAGAGTGTGATCTTTGATTAAATGCCTTAATGGGTACTCTTGAATAAGAATTAACGGGTTATTAAACTGTACACCTTGAGTGTACTACTTGAGTATCCATCGGAATTTCAATGATTCAACGGATAAAACTCTTGGCATGATGAGAGAATTATGAGATGAAATGATAATGTCTTGAAAGAATATTGCATGATGAGCTCATCTATGTTTACTTGATGTATATGAAAATCTTGTGACTAACATGTTTGATTGAAAGCATGTGCTTAGGAAATTTTGACAAATGGATAGAATACATGATATTGTATGCTTAGATTTAATAAACGGGATTGGTAAGTTTAGTTTTCATTATACAAACTTACAAAGCATGTAATGCTTACTAGATTTTATTTTCCCTATTTTATAGTGCTCGGAAGCTCGCAAAGGTTAGAGATCATTGGAGCATCATCACACTATCCACTAGCTTATTTTGGGTATATATAGTAAAATCATTTCGGTATAATGGCATGTATAGGCTAACTTGGCCATAGATGGCTTAAATATGTGGTTTGTAATCTAGCCATTGGAATGTCTAGTAATGGTTGTTTTTGATATACTTGTAATGTCATACTATGGTAGCTACATACATGTTAAATGGTTGTTTAAATTATGCCTAACATATGGGATATACCAAGGAAAGATTATAAACCAGTATGCATGAAATGATATGCCATGTTGAATGATAGAGATTGTTTAATTTTGAATGCTTGAAATGGTTAGTATTTGGATGTGAGTTTAAATGCAAGTCATTGGTGAATTTTGGGTGAGAAATGAAGCTAGAAATGGCTTCATTTTGTCTACACGGCCTGGTACATGGGTGTATAGTTAGCTGTGTGTCCCCTGCATCTTAAATTTGAGAAACAGAATGCTTAGAATTGAGCACACGGGCGTGTGTGCTACACAGCCTAGAACACGGGCGTGTGTCTTGGCCGTGTGAAACCTGTACCTAATTTCGAAGAATTTAATTAACCACACGACCTAGCACAAAAGCGTGTGGCTGCCCGTGTGGCACAAGTCAGAGAGTTGCACGGGGTTGAACACGGCCTGCAGCACAGGCGTGTCCTTTGGACCATAAGGGCGTGTGTGCCCTGTATCTTGGAATTTTTTAGAAATTTCGTGGAAAATTTTTTAAGTTCCCTAATTAGTCCCGATTCAATTCTAACACTCATATTGGGCATTGAGGGTCCATTCAAGGGACGTTATGAATAATATTTTTAAATGAATAGATTTTGACATGAATTATCTGTAAATGTTATGGAAATTGTGGTAACGCTCTGTAACCTTGTTTTCGACGACGGATACGGGTTAAGGGTGTTACATTCAAGATTTCAGATTTGGGGCTGATTTAAAAGAGGATAAATGGTAGCAATAGACTAATGGAGATGGTGCACAATATTGATGCATAAAGAAAAAGATAGATATGGTGAAATAGGAGGTGTAAGCGATGACAACAATGGGAGAAAGAAAGAAAAGAGGAGAGGAGAGGAAGAAGGTGAACGACTAGGGTAGGGAGAAATTGAATTAAAGGTTGTAAATTACAAAAAAAGAAGTTGTATTTGTACTTAGGGTTCAAGGGGTTGAATGGTACACACATTAAAAAAACAAGGAATTTTGGAAATTTTAATTATTTCACAAGGGAAAGGATTTGAACTTGGGACCTCATTTAATCTCATTACTTTTTCATATTTCTTTTAACCATTAGGCTTTTTCCTTATTCTTGAAATAATTTTGCAATATTTATTTTAAAAATAAGGCATGTCATATACTAGGGTTTAAGGAAAATTTTGCAAAATAATAAAAATGATGCGAAAGAAGGGATTTGAACTTAGGTTTCAAGAAATATTTCACTAACACTTAACCAACAAACCAATACCTAATTTATTTCCTAAAAATGCATAGATAATCTCAAAAATTAAGGCATGACCACTCTCCCCGATTCACAAACCCGATTCTACTAACCCCCAGTTTGTGGGATGTTATATAACCCTTATACTAAGTCTTAATTCTTCATCTTACTATTCATGTACTCTTACAAACCTACTCTTTCATAGCACAACATGCAGAGTCATAAAACTTACCTTGACATGAAGAAATAACTGATAAAATCTGGGATCTCAACTTCAGCTTAAAGAAATGCCTTTGATTCCTCAAGCCTCAAATAACCTTGTCCTAGAAGAAAGAAGAAAAAAAACTCCCCCATTCCCAAACTTGAATATCTATTATTATAATCTAAGTTCTTATTGAAACTTGACAAATGTCACATCATTACTAAATTGTTTTATCAACAGTCTACAACTTCCGAGAAACCTAATTGAATATTCTCTTATCTTTTAACTATTCTGGTTCACATTTAGTTGGTTCCTAACCAACTTGCCCTGCAACTCAACTTGCAGAGTACCACAGTTAATGGACACACTATCCCTGACGTAAACTCATATTCTCGGTACCAATTTTACTTGGTCGTCGATCTATTCCAACTAACATAGCCACCTGACAAGGAACCTTTATTAACTTAAATACATAATTGTACACGCTTGCTCCATACGCTGAAAGATGCACTTGCGCGAAGCCTACTTCACTAATCATACTGCCTTAGGAATATGCGCCAAACCTTGTACCCGCTAGACGCGGGGTGTAACTAAATAGGTTTAGAATTTGTAGATTTTGAGAGTAAATACTTTTGAAAAAATTTAAAAAGTACTCTTTTGGAGTTTGCAAAACATATAAAGGGGAAAAGGAGAGGAGCAAATAGGTTGTCTCAAGTCAAATTAATTTCAAAATGATAGGAAAAAAACTGTGTCGAGATCATGCTATCTCAAGTTAAATTCACAATAGTTAAATACAAGATTCTTAAAAGAATTTTGAAAATGTATCAAGTGTTACAGTCCGGTTTTGACCCTAGTCAGAATAGTGGCTTCGGGACCACAAATCCGAGTCTGAAAAATATTTTAATATTATTTTCTGTGTCCGTGATATGTGAATTTATATTTGTGAAATTTCTGTAATTTAATTTGTCTGTTTCTGTGCTCGATTTGCAAAAATGACCAAATCGCGTAAGTTGTAAAAGTTGCCTATTAGTTGCTAAAGTACCTAAGTGCAATGGTTTGTTAAAGTTGAAGCCCTTGCATGTCAATAGGACCATTAAATGATAGTGGGAGACATGGTTTGGCAATATAGTAAATAGATAGAATTTTAAAGGATGGTTAGGTAATTAGGTAATATATGTGAATTATAAAAAAAATAAACATGAAAATGAAGCCATTTCATGCATATATTGCCGGAAATACAAAGAAATAGAAAGAAGAAGACTATCTTAGGGTTCGGCCATTGATTTGGTTGATTAAGGTATGTATTTCGGTCCATTTTTGATAATTTCTACATTTCTGTGATCGTTGCTTCGTGTTCTTCAAAGCCCATGTTCAAATTTCTGTTTCTGTTAAAGATTTCATGAAATGCCATTGTTGATATCATGAGTTTTGTGATGTTTTTGGATGAATTATGAAGGCTTGTTAGATGGGTTATATGTTTTGTTCTTGAAATTTTGATGAAATGAGCTATTTGGGCTAATTTGTGAAAATGAGGTTTTGAAGGATTAAATTGCGAATTAAACATGTTTTATGGGCTTATATAGAAGCCATGAAAATTTGGCTAGCCCTTGTTGCAAATAAATTTTACATATTGGTGATTTTGTGAAAAAAGGACTAAATCGTCAAAGTGTGAAAATGTAAGGGCTAAAATGTAAAGTGCCCTAAATATGTGTATATGGATTAAATTGAATGAAATGAATGATTAAATGATTGAATTTGTACTGTATTAGATCAAGAACAAAGAAAATTGGACTTGGATCGAGGGAAGTCCAAGGTAGTCGAATAGTCGACTCATTTTCTTCCGAAATCCGTACGAGGTAAGTCAAACTACAATTATGTGTTAAGTTGATTAAATTCTGTGTTTATAAACTGTTATTTGTATTGGGCAGCCTTGAGAGCCTGATAAAAGAACATTGGTATTGATCCGAATTATTGTGTAAGACCGTGTCTAGGACACAGGCATCGATTTGAAATTTAAGTGTAAGACCATGTCTGGGACATCGGCATCGTATCTGTTTTCGTATAAGACCCTGTCTGGGACAGAGGCATCGATACTGAATTACATGTAAGACCACGTTTGGGACGTCGGCATTGTACTTGTCTGTGAATATTTATTCTGTTTCTGGATTGTCCGGTGATAAAGTATGAGATATAAAATGTATAATTCATACAGGTACGTTTGTATCATACTAGATTTCTGAATAAAAAAGACTATGTTTTTGTGAAGTAAGGAAATATTCTATGAGACGGTTGCGAAATCTGGCTATTTACTATTTTTTTATGTTATAATAGTTGGGAATTTGTATTTGACTTACTAAGCTCTTCGTAGCTTATTCTGTGTGCTTACTATCTATTTTATAGTTACCGTAGCTACTGAAGGCTCGGGAATAGTCGAGGATTGTCATCGCACCATCAAACTCTTTTTGGTACTTTCAGAAATGTACATAATTAAGTATGGCATGTATAGGCTAGAATGGATTAGTTGATATGTATGTGCAAGTTATGCCATTTGAATTGGCTAGCAAATGATATATTTGTGTATTGTCTTGGTGTATGTCTTTATGTGCTATGTTCTAATGTGTTTTGGTCATAGTTGAGCAACGAATTGGTTGGAAATGTTAGTATAATTGGTGCATATTAATGTTTGTAGGATTGGAACCATATGGGGTGGCAAATTGACTTAAACCAAGCTTGCATTGTGCCACATGGCCTAGGAACATGGGCGTGCCTTGTGGCCGTGTGAGAAAGTAGCTAGCTAAATTTTACATGGTCATGGCACACGGCCGTGTTTGTTGGCCGTGTTAAAAAGTCAGTATAGGACCTCTTTTTGGCACGGCTGGACCACATGGGCGTGTCTTGTGCCCATGTGAGTCACACGGCCTAGTCACATGGGGATGTGACTTGGTCAGTTTTTGAAAATATTGATTAAGTTCTGAAAGTTCTGAATGGGTTCGGTTTAGCTCTGACCTTCCTTAAATGTACGTTTGAGGTTTCGTAGACCATCTTAATGGATGAATTGTGGATGAATGCAACTGTATTAATGTTATATGATATCTGTGAATCTGTGTTATTCTGAAATGCTCTGTCTGTCCGGTGACTCCCATTTCTTATCCTGGTGATGGTTACGGGTTAGGGATGTTACATCAAGAGAGTCTAGACACCTATGGATGTTGAGGAAATTTCAAAATCATATCATTATCACCTAATGATTGGATTTCAAATTCTTTTAGTGTTTTTGTAAAAATAAGGGACCTTGAAGCCCATGAATATCAAGATACATAAAGAAACAATATTTTGAGAAATTAAATTTTTTTACAAGATTCAAATAAAGAACTCTTAAATTAAGAAAGGAGCTTCAAAAAAAAGTTAACATTTCTTTTACCACTGGCTAATTAAGCTTTATGTTAAAAAGATGACCCTAAAGAACGAATTGAAGAAGTGGCAATGCAACAACATTGCCTTTTAACCTCCAATAATGGTTCAAAAACCATTTTGATTATATTTATTTTTGGGGCCTTTGGTTTTGGATACATGGAGTAAGTCTCAATCTTGAAGTCTACAAGGAATGCATATGTACCTGCATATAAACGGATCTTCACTTTGTCATTCTCATTTCAAATATTCTAATATTTTTTTCTTAAATGATGAATGAAGAATAATGAATTTCTTGTGAATCACACCTGAAGCCAGATCCTCTACTTCCCACAAACACCACAGAAAAGAACGGAAAAATATACATAAAAAGTAGCAGAAGCAATGCAATCAATCATGCATGCCAATTGCTGATTGTTGTTCTCAGTGTGGCCTGCATGGGGGACCACCCATTTTCACAGCATTTTAAGTGCCAAACTGCAAATTTCCATTTTGACTCATGAGACACACACTTTTAATGTTCCAATTGAGTGCACTTGACTTATCTCCCCCTTGCCCTTTAGCCTAGTTTATTGTTCCAAAAGGCAGTCCTTCACTCACAAATCCAACCGGCCTTCTATATAAACCCCACCCTACATCTGCTTTATCAGCACAAAAAAGTGTAATAAAAGGGGAAAAAAAACCATAAAAACAAAGCCTGTCTTTTTAGTTTTTTCCCCTCAAAGATGCTAACCTTTCTTGCTTTATGTTTCCAAAAAGTTTTGTCTGGTGAAAACCTTGATTTTGTAGAATCCAAGAGTTCATCAAAGTTCATGTACAGAGATGAGTTGAGCAAGAAGAAAATACCAAGCAATCAAAAGAAGTATTATGGTGATTACTTATCAAGTTCAACACCATTGCTAAAAGTTAAGGATAGTGAGAGGGATCCAAAAATCAGTAGCAGCGCCAGAGGCTTCGATGGGAAAGCAGGAACTACTGTTGCAAGAGTAAAACTGAAGATGACAAAGGAAGAAGCTGCCCGACTGCTGTCGAAATGCAAAGATGGAGGGATTCTCGACTTCAAAGATGTAGCTCGTGAGCTTGTGCACCTCCCACCAGATCGTGTTATTGTTGTCTCCTCTTTCACGGCTACCAATTCAGTGCTCGATGGAATCCAGAAGAGTGTTAGATTATGAGAGCTATCAGTTTTCTGGGCTGTTTGTGAAATATTTCGTACGGAAACTGATCTAGGCACCTTTTATTTGTTTTAGTTTTGATCTAATACGAGAATCATGTAAAATACAAGTAAAATTTCGTCCAAATGAATGGTTTGAGATTCATATTCTGACATATAAAATCCTGCTATTGATTCTTATCTCAATTTCTAAATTAAGGTCCAAAAACAGCAGTTCAGAAAGTTGGAAGTATCTGATAATCTTATGCTTTGGCTCTCTCTTACAAAGTAGTGACCAAATTCAGTGATTGATCTAATAGAATCCTCAAAACTTGATTATTTCCTTTAGAATGTTAAAAATTCAGTGAATGAATAAGCACTCAAATCCTTTAGAACAGACATGGGGATCTCTGGTCCGACTGTTTTTGGATCAATCAAAATAGATTAATTCTACAAATATGAATACCATGACAAATTACGACCACAATACATTTAACTGAAATGCCCTTCAAATGTAGCCCACTGATGGCTTGACTTGTTGATTTTATCCAATTGGTCATTTTCTGTGATGGACAAATGGGATGGTTGGCTGCTTTTTTCTTTCTTTTCTTTTCCTTTATTCCTTTTCTGTTTTTAAAGGTTTTCTATATATTTAATTTAATATTTATAAACTCCATACAATGATTTAATGGTTAAAGATGTTTATCGCCCTAGATTCAAGTTACGCGTAGGAGTTATTTTTTTGGCTTAATAAAAAAATAGAAATAAATGAAATTCATATAAAAATATATATCAATTTACATTTATTCTTTTTTTTAATTAGTTTTTACTGCAGTTTTTTGAACCATTACAATTTTTTATTAATAATTATTAGTTTTGAAAAAAATTATTAATCTAAATAACTTTTTTATCATTTTTACTTTTCATTACTACATAATTTCATGCAAGGAAAAGCTCACATCACTTTTAGAAATGTCAGCACAAAACTCCCATTTCCGGAAGATAGGGAGAAAAGGTTAAAATATCTTTATTAGATTTTATAACTTGGAATAGGACTACAACATAAATATCAAAATTAATATTGCATGAATTATTAATGTATTATTTATAACATTTTAGATATGAAAATTGAATATGACATAAATATAAAAACTAATAAATTCAATTTAATTTAATTTTAGTGATTCTTGAGCAACTTTGGCTTCGTGATAAGAAACATTGTTTATTGATTATATTTTAATTTAGATTATTAAATGATTTTATATAAAAAATTAATGTATAATTAAATTTTTTGAAAAAAAAGATAATATTGATCTTTGTATAAATAATATTGGTGACAATGATATTGTAAGTGTGGCGATAAAAAATTTGTATTTAAATTTTCAGTTGATATTACTAGACAACTCTTACTTCTAATTTTTTAAATTATATATTTATATTTATATTTATATTTAAACTCTTGATTAAATTAATATTACGAGTGAATCAGACACAAATTTAATTAAAATTTACTAGAATACTATTGTAAGTTATGTTGCTAGCTTTTTATATAACATCAATAAAAATTTAATTATAATACGGTTTGAATCTGAACACAATAAATTATACTATTCCAATTTTTAATAAATATATTGATTTGAATTAGTATTGGAAGGAAAATGGAGAGGTGGACTAGGTCGTGGATGGCAATTGAATTTACAAGTTATTGCAACGCTAAACCTCCAACAATTAAACACGTATACTCGGAAGACCTACTTTTAAACATGTCACTTCACCCTTAAACCCTGGGTACGTAGACGCAATAATTTTCCTTTTTTTTTTCTCCACATTACTCAACTTGTCTTGAGAGAAAGAGGCTTTTATGAATTTTTGTTACTTTAAAACCAAGGAAACTTATCAAGATATACCTACGTAGTAAATTAATATAAAAATTAAATATATTTTTTATTATAATATTTTGAATTTAAATAATATATATTTCTCAATTTTATATAAAAATATAATAAAAATAAAAATCACTTCACAATAATATTTATTATTTTATAAAAGTAACAAATCTATCGAACTATATAAAGCATGGTTGTTGATTGAGAAATGCAGAGTTTTAGAAAACATTACTATAAAAGGAACCTTAAAATTTTAGATTTATCAATTTTTTTTAAAAAAATTTACTAAATAAATAATTTCAAAGATCCAAAACGCTCATTTGATGTTTGATGTTAGATAAGGTTTTTTTATAAAAAAAATAATACAAAAATTAATTAAATAGAGACGAGGAATATACGAAAATAAATTTTTTTTTGATGTCACTTGACACAATGGTGGTATTATCCCACTTTTTACTCAATCATGACGATTTTAAAAAGAATATCTTTTTATTGTTGTCGCCACTGTGTTAGAAATATGTATTTTAAAATTACTCGTATTTTCACACAGGTATACATAGTGAGAGAAAAATATT
Organism: Gossypium hirsutum; assembly: GCF_007990345.1. Classification (NCBI taxonomy): domain Eukaryota; kingdom Viridiplantae; phylum Streptophyta; class Magnoliopsida; order Malvales; family Malvaceae; genus Gossypium; species Gossypium hirsutum. The sequence continues at coordinate 77,455,241 of NC_053431.1, read as the reverse complement.
AAAAACTATATTTTTTATTAGTGTTGTCTTACAAATCAACGCACCACTAAAAGTTTTCAAAAAAAAATTTGCTGACAAAAAAGTTGTTAAAGTTATATATATATATATTTACTAGTGTCACCTAACACATCAATAACACCACTTTAAATGTTAAAAAAGGTTTTGCTGAAAAAA